>NW_025964383.1:29120049-29426479 GCF_023055435.1 Haliotis rufescens
ATTCCAATTTCATTTTATTGTAGGATTGATTTTTTTATGTTTGAATCGCATGTGAAATGTTTGGGCATAGTTCCAGTACAACATTCGATAGTAAATCTTGAATATAATGCAAAATAGTGTATTGGTTGACGAAAAAAATTGGCAAATTCTGCAATTTTCTGCAATTCTGCAAAAAATCCCATTAATCTGCAAATCTTTCAGCGAGCGTCTAGGAATTCATCTAGGACTGATGAATAAAAATAAGGACAACAAACAGAATTTTTTTAATCCAAACAATTCACCACATACCTATGGATGTGTTCAGTAGTTGTCCATTGTATAAATGTGACTAGTGGTTGTACATTGTATAGATGTGTCTAGTAGTTGTACATTGTATAGATGTGTCTAGTAGTTGTACATTGTATGGACGTGTCTAGTAGTTGTACATTGTATAGATGTGTCTAGTAGTTGTACATTGTATAGATGTGTCTGGTAGTTGTACATTGTATAGACGTGTCTAGTAGTTGTACATTGTAAAGATGTGTCTGGTAGTTGTACATTGTATGGACGTGTCTAGTAGTTGTACATTGTATGGATGTGTCTAGTAGTTGTACATTGTATGGATGTGTCTAATAGTTGTACATTGTATAGATGTTTCTGGTAGTTGTACATTTTATAGATGTGTCTAGTAGTTGTACATTGTATAGATGTGTCAAGTAGTTGTACATTGTATGGATGTGTCTAGTAGTTGTACATTGTATAGATGTGTCTGGTAGTTCTACATTTTATAGATGTGTCTAGTAGTTGTACATTCTTCAGATGTGTCTAGTAGTTGTACATTGTATAGATGTGTCTAGTAGCTGTACATTGTATAGATGTGTCTAGTAGTTGTACATTGTATAGATGTGTCTAGTAGTTGTACATTGTATGGCTGTGTCTAATAGTTGTACATTGTATAGATGTGTCTGGTAGTTCTACATTTTATAGATGTGTCTAGTAGTTGTACATTCTTCAGATGTGTCTAGTAGCTGTACATTGTATAGATGTTTCTAGTAGATGCACATTCTTTAGATGTGTCTGGTAGTTCAACATTTTATAGATGTGTCTAGTAGTTGTACATTGTATGGATGTGTCTAATAGTTGTACATTGTATGGACGTGTCTAGTAGTTGTACATTGTATAGATGTGTCTAGTAGTTGTACATTGTATAGATGTGTCTAGTAGTTGTACATTGTATGGATGTGTCTAGTAGTTGTACATTGTATAGATGTGTCTAGTAGTTGTACATTGTATAGATGTGTCTAGTAATTGCACATTGTATAGATGTGTCTAGTAGTTGTACATTGTATAGATGTGTCTAGTAGTTGCACATTGTATAGATGTGTCTAGTAGTTGTACATTGTATGGATGTGTCTAATAGTTGTACATTGTATAGATGTGTCTGGTAGTTCTACATTTTATAGATGTGTCTAGTAATTGCACATTGTGTGGATGTGTCTAGTAGTTGCACATTGTATAGATGTGTCTAGTAGTTGTACATTGTATAGTGTATAGATGTGTCTGGTAGTTGCACATTGCATAGATGTGTCTAGTAGGTGTACATTGTATAGATGTGTCTAGTTAGTTGCAAATTGTGTGGATGTGTCTAGTAGTTGCACATTGTATAGATGTGTCTAGTAGGTGTACACTGTATAGTGTATAGATGTGTCTAGTAGTTGTACATTGTATAGATGTGTCTAGTAGTTGCACATTGTGTGGATGTGTCTAGTAGTTGCACATTGTGTGGATGTGTCAAGTAGTTGCACATTGTGTGGATGTGTCTGGTAGTTGTACCCCATGAATTTCAGGATTCAAAATGCCTTGGGGTTAAAATGATAATGGTAAGTTAAGATAAGTTCCTGGTACCTTGAGTATATGTTAAATCAAAGTTTTATATTCAAATGATGTTGGTGAGATGAAGACCAGGGTTAACAAGACATGTAATTCCTGCCTATTTGACGCAACAATTCCCTGAAATGTTCACAAAACCTTTTATTTGTGAGTAATAGCTGATGCAATAAATTGGCTATCCCAATGTTATTTCAGACTGAGTATTAACAATATTTGTTTTAAATACACACTGCTACTCCACCAGCTGTTGAAATTAAAACAAATCAACAAACTTTCAGAATAAAATGTAAGAACTCAACGTGCTAAATTGTATTAATGTAAAAAAATCGTGACTCCCAAATTTAGAAAATGATCCCCTCTAAAATATATGGTGAGTCATCATGACTCATGCTTTTAGAAGGCTTTTACAGGTGTGCATTTTCAATGAATAACTTGAAAGCACTAATAATTCACCAAACACAAATTAACATAAAACAAACAAACGACAACCACATAAAAAATTGAACAATTGTTACTAAAATCTGTTGGATATGTTAAATCTAGTCGGGAAAGTCGGGAATTGTTCTGATACAAATGTTCACCAGGCTGACTGATAGCTTTGGTAGTGTAATCGTCACACATGCAGATGACATTCCCAGACTGATGTCTGTAATTGATGCATTCATCAGTGGTTGTTGATGCTAAGTGGTGTTAATGGATGATGAGTGTACACTCGGGGATGCTGTGTGCTGCATCCAACATGAAGCGTATCCCACAGCATGCATGTATTTCTGACACTCGGCTGATGGCTGACACTCACAGAGGTGAGATTCACACTACAACCACATGCATAACTTAATGCATTCTACATGTTTAACTTGCATTGCGGCTACAAATATGCATGTCATGATTTTTTATGTGACACGCTGCAACCTAATTTTGACTAACACGTTGACAAGGCGACTATACTTGTCGTAAAAGGCAACTAACGGGATCGGGTGGTCAGACTCGCTGACTTGGTTGATACATATCATCAATCCCAATTGCATGGGTCGATGCTCATGATATCAATCACTGGATTGTCTGGTCCAGACTCGATTATTTACAGGCCGCCGTCATATTGCTGGAATATTGCTGAGTGCGGCGTTAAACAACAAACAAACAACCAATAAGTGGTGCACCTGTTTTTGACACATCACAGATATGCAGTCACATTGAACATCCATCCATGGTTCATATGCTGCATGTAAGGTAAGGCCTTCCCCAAGTGCAATGTGTCATTGTTAAGTGTAGTTGGAGGAGTGGCTGTGTTCGGTGAGGTGAGGTGAGGTGAGGTGAAAATGGGGTTTAACGTCGCGTCCAAGATGATCGCACTTATATAGCGACGTGCATGCACGTGTGTGTGTTTGTGTGTGTGGCTGCTTGTACTAGTCCGGGCTGATGCCGATTTATAGTGCTAGCTTACTGAGATACCATGCCGCAGTTTAACATGAATATCCCACTCAGACACAGTATACTGACTCCGAGCCGACCAGTCCTTGTTTTAGCCCCTTAATGCCGAGCGCCAGACAGGGTAACAACAAGTACCATCTTTTAATGTCTTTTGGTATGACGCGGCCGGGGATCGAACCCCGGACCTTCCGCTCTCCGGGCGGACGCTCTACCACAAGACCACGGAGGCGGTCTTGGCTGTGTTCGGTAGCTGGACTCCTGTGAGTTTCTGGGCTTCGGTCCTGCCCTACACACAGTGGCACATTGGAGGTCTCCTTAGCATGTGACTTTGTTCGAAATGTGCCTCCGTCACCCAGCAGTGAATGGGTACCCGGTAGAATGAGATGGTGGTGTGACTGTTAACCTTCTAGCACCTCACAGGAAGCTTGTGTTGTATACTCCCCAGGGAGAAGAGAATGTAATCAAGTTCACACTGATCCAGTGACTGGGGTAGTAATAGTGTAAGGCTTATAGCATGTGGTATGGAATTATTAATATTATGATGATGATGATGATGATGATGATGATGACATGTATGATGGGTCCTGAGTGTATATTTATGCATATGTATCTATCTGTATGTATGTGTTTCTGTGTAATATTGAAAGCCATAAGCTGCCATTGATTCTTTAAATATGTTTTATGTATTTATTTTCTTCGTTCAGGCACGCAATTATTTTTTTTTGTTCAGGCACGTAATTGCTTATATTGATTAGTTGCAATATATAAGTATTATTTGTTCACATTGAAATATTGCAGATGTTTGTTATTGTAAATGTGTGCAGCCTGCATATAGAGTGTTCTAGATAGCCCAGTTCATTGTTCATCCCACAAGTTTAATGGTCGTTACTCGTGTCAAGCCAGACTACACATGCTCAGTGTGGAAGAACATTGTTCACTTAAACCAGGGTTCTACGTGATGTGCAAATGGAGAGATTGGATGCAGAAAAAATATGAAGTGCATCCGTCTGGACGCACAATAATAATAATCTCATATCTACATTGCATCAAGAGCAGTTATGGGTGTCTGTTATTTCCCCCATGAAGTAACCACTGTCCACATGATCATTGATTCATTCCAGACTATAAAGTAAGAATCAAAACGTACAGTACACACTACACCATTTCGTTACTTTACAGGACCCTTATACTGCCTGCAAGGACCCTTAAAACTCATTATTTTATTTTGGGTCCCCTGCCCCCCCCCCCCCCCCACACACACACACACACACACACACTGTTGTAAGTCAGGGTAAAACCCTGTTAAACCACGTTAAGATTTAATTTTATTGAAAATTGGTTGTTGGGGAATGTGTATTAACAGATGGAGGCAGTTGTATACTATTGGCACACCCGTCATCCAGTTGTTGATGGGGCCTGTCCCTCCCCCCTTGAAAACCAAATGTAGTGAGTTGGAGGCAGTAAAACTGACTGAGAGGGGAATTTGATATTTTGGACCCCTCCCTTTTAGAAGTGCTGGATCTGGCCTGTGTTGTTGCTTCATGTTACTCAGTGCGGGAAGTTGATGGTGAAGTGTCTACCCTCTTTCCTTCTAACTCCATATACAAACAATAGGAGACTTAAATGATTCTCTTATAATGAAATAGATGGGTAACTAAACATGACTCTCTTATGAAATAGAAAGAAACGACTAACGGGATCGGGCGGTCAGGTTCGCTGACTTGGTTGATGCATGTCATCGTATCCCAATTGCGTGGATCGATGCTCATGATATCAATCACTGGATTGTCTGGTTCAGACTCGATTATTTACAGACTGTCTTCATGTAGCTGGAATATTGCCGAGTGCGGTGTTAAACAACAAACAAACAAATCTTATGAAATAGATATAAAAAAACTGTTATAGATTCATGACCATGATTGTAGGATAAATGACTAGGAGCAAGTACACACCGGCTGAAATTATTTTTTATGACCTCACCTCAACACTATAAATCATTTTGTGTTGCTTTTTACATGAAGGATCACTGATGTTCAGTAGCCTAAGTTGCAATTCATAATGCAGAGTTGCATCCCTTTGACATGTCAGGATCCTGAAATAGAGGGTTTGCATCTTAGATTATGAGAGCTCATATTGCTGACCAATAGGGTCAGTTTAACTGGTGATATGTAGGTAGAAACTTGGTTTAAGACTAACCAATAGGATGCAGTGGAACTGGTGATATGTAGGTAGAAACTCGGTTTGACACTAACCAATAGGATGCAGTTGAACTGGTGATATGTTGGTAGACACTCGGTTTAAGACTGACCCATAGGGTGCAGTGGAACTGGTGATATGTAGGTAGAAACTCGGTTTGACACTAACCAATAGGATGCAGTTGAACTGGTGATGTGTAAGTAGAAACTTGGTTTAAGACTGACCAATAGGATGCAGTGTAACTGGTGATACAGTGATCCCTCGCTATTGTGCTCTTCGATAAAGCGCTACCTCGGTTACTACGCGCGGTAACGCATGGCTCCCAAAATTTATGTACACTTTTATTACTGAGGGTTTTACACAGACATAATTGTATTGTTGTTCGTTGTTCATTTGCACATAACGCTTGTCATTGCATAATCAACCGTTTATTGCTGAATGGAGTTCTAATAATCTGCTTGAAAACATCCGCGGCAAGTCCCGGAAATACGATTGTTCAACTAGTTAACTTTTCACACAATACATCCTTTGATCTTAGAAGCGCATGCATGCAATAAAAGAGAACCACAAGCGAAGTTTATATTCTTAATTAGTGGGCAATCCAATTTGAGGCGACACTGTCACACACATGTAGTTGCTGTCACAACACGGCGGTCATTCATTTCGTAATCGTGCTTTCGTAACATCGCCTGTTTTTTTTTCTCAGTTATAACAAGCGATTTCATTGGATTAAAATTTGTTTCTAATGACGCTTTCTTGCCGAAATCTGCTACAAGTTTCGTGATTGGTCAATTTTGAGCATGTGACCTCAGGCAGCCAATCAAATTATAGCTGTGATACCAAGCTCGTGTTTGATAAATTTCAGAAGTTGGCGAAAGATTTTTTGTTAAATCGTGTGATTCTGAACGTTTTAAGCAGGAAATCACGATATCTATTAAAAATATGGAACTTCGCGAATGTATCGTGCTAGGTTACGAGCTGTGACAAAGATTTTTCATGCATATATTTTTGCATTAAACGTGTCCGAGCCGAGAATTCAAGGCGACGAAAGCCGAGATGTCATTTGACTTGCATTACACGCGATCGCACGAAACGATGGAAATAATAACTTAGATGTAAGTTAGATTACTTTTAGATATATTTTTGTTGATTTTATTTATCACTTTGTATAATATATTTAAAGATTTGCTTAAAACGTCTTTATTTTGCTCTTTGACATGTTCGATGCGGACCCGTTGTCGAAATGTGTGTCCGAGAATTTTATTTTCCATAACATCGCGGGAAATAGTGAATAATTTTTTAATTTATCGATAAAAAATGATAAATTGAAATGGAATACGTATTTCAGACATTGTGAAATGTGACAGATTTAATAAATGAATGATATTACAGGTAGATCTAGGTCCATAAAAATATATACTATTTTGACGTGACGTGAGATAAACACATGTTGATGATTTGAGATTTGCCGAGCGCGCTCCCCCGCCTCGGCCTCGGTTAAACGGCTCATCGTCTATAACGCCCACCAATTATTTGGACCCCATTGGCAGCGTTGTAGAGAGGGACCACTGTATGTAGGTAGAAACTTGGTTTAAGACTGACCAATAGGATGCAGTTGAACTGGTGATATGTAGGTAGAAACTTGGCTTAAGACTGACCAATAGGATGCAGTGGAACTGGTGATATGTAGGTAGAAACTTGGCTTAAGACTGACCAATAGGATGCAGTGGAACTGGTGATATGTAGGTAGAAACTTGGCTTAAGACTGACCAATAGGATGCAGTGGAACTGGTGATATGTAGGTAGAAACTCGGTTTAAGACTGACCAATAGGATGCAGTTGAACTGGTTATATGTAGGTAGAAACTTGGTTTAAGACTGACCAATAGGATGCAGTGGAACTGGTGATATGTAGGTAGAAACTTGGTTTAAGACTGACCAATAGGATGCAGTTGAACTGGTGATATGTAGGTAGAAACTCGGTTTAAGACTGACCAATAGGATGCAGTTGAACTGGTGATATGTAGGTAGAAACTTGGTTTAAGACTAACCAATAGGATGCAGTGGAACTGGTGATATGTAGGTAGAAACTTGGTTTAAGACTGACCAATAGGATGCAGTGGAACTGGTGATATGTAGGTAGAAACTTGGTTTAAGACTGACCAATAGGATGCAGTGGAACTGGTGATATGTAGGTAGAAACTCGGTTTAAGACTAAACAATAGGATGCAGTGGAACTGGTGATATGTAAGTTGAAACTCGGTTTAACACTAACCAATAGGATGCAGTGGAACTGGTGATATATAGGTAGAAACTTGTTTTAAGACTGACTAATAGGGTGCAGTGGAACTGGTGATATGTAGGTAGACACTTGGGTTAAGGCTGACCAATAGGATGCAGTGGAATTGGTGATATGTTGGTAGAAACCCGGTTTAAGACTGACCAACCAATAGGATGCAGTTGAACTGGTGATATGTTGGTAGACACTCGGTTTAAGACTGACCAATAGGATGCAGTTGAACTGGTGATATGTAGGTAGAAACTTGGTTTTAGACTTACCCATAGGATGCAGTTGTACTGGTGATATGTTGGTAGACACTCGGTTTAAGACTGACCAATAGGATGCAGTTGAACTGGTGATGTGTAGGTAGAAACTTGGTTTAAGGCTGACAAATAGGATGCAGTTGAGCTGGTGATATGTAGGTAGAAACTTTTTGTGAGTTTGATTGGACTGTGCATAGACTCGTTAGTCCAACCAAAATATGCCTGCATAATTTCAGACCAATTACGCAAGGGCGAAAACCAGACTTCTATAGTCAGTTTACTCCCTTCCCCAGGAAGAAGGTTTTGACAGACAAATGTAGAACAGGATGCAACTTACAGACCATTACAGCAAACTCGTCACATTGTCATCTGATCCTTATGGACAATGCTTGAACTTTGTGCTTCCCCAGGATCTAGCTGTTTAGATTCAGTGGTAAGCTGTTACATCCCACACATGCTGATGTGGTAGATGCAGTTGAGATGGGGTTAACTTGTATAACTCCAGTTGCTTCAGTGTCCATCACACACATCACAGCCCACCCACCCACACATCACGGCGTGCACACACACACACACATCACAGCCCACCCACACACACACGCACATCACGACACACACACACACACACACCACCACACCTGACTGATTGTTGTTGACTGATTGTTGTTGACTGATTGTTGTTGACTGATTGTTGTAGACTGATTGTTGTTGACTGATTGTTGTTGACTGACATGTGTTGACTGATTGTTGTTGACTGATATGTGTTGACCGACATGTGTTGACTGATTGTTGTTGACTGATTGTTGTTGACTGATTGTTGTTGACTGATATGTGTTGACTGATTGTTGTTGACTGATATGTGTTGACTGACATGTGTTGACTGTTGTTGAATGATTGTTGTTGACTGATATGTGTTGACTGACATGTGTTGACGGATTGTTTTTGACTGACATGTGTTGACTGATTGTTGTTGACTGATTGTTGTTGACTGATATGTGTTGACTGATTGTTTTTGACTGACATGTGTTGACTGATTGTTGTTGACTGATATGTGTTGACCGACATGTGTTGACTGATTGTTGTTGACTGATTGTTGTTGACTGATTGTTGTTGACTTATTGTTGTTGACTGACATGTGTTGACTGATTGTTGTTGACTGATTGTTGTTGACTGACATGTGTTGACTGATTGTTGTTGACAGACATGTGTTGACTGATTGTTGTAGACTGATTGTTGTTGACTGACATTTGTTGACTGATTGTTGTTGACAGATATGTGTTGACTGATTGTTGTAGACTGATTGTTGTTGACTGACATGTGTTGACTGATTGTTGTAGACTGATTGTTGTTGACTGACATGTGTTGACTGATTGTTGTTGACAGATATGTGTTGACTGATTGTTGTAGACTGATTGTTGTTGACTGACATGTGTTGACTGATTGTTGTTGACTGACATGTGTTGACAGATATGTGTTGACTGATTGTTGTAGACTGATTGTTGTTGACTGACATGTGTTGACTGATTGTTGTAGACTGATTGTTGTTGACTGACATGTGTTGACTGATTGTTGTTGACTGATTGTTGTAGACTGATTGTTGTCGACTGATTGTTGTTGACTGACATGTGTTGACTGATTGTTGTTGACTGATATGTGTTGACTGATTGTTGTTGACTGATTGTTGACTGATATGTGTTGACTGGTTGTTGTTGACTGATTGTTGTTGACTGATATGTGTTGACTGGTTGTTGTTGATTGATTGTTGTTGACTGATATGTGTTGACTGACATATGTTGACTGATTGTTGTTGACTGATTGTTGTTGACTGACATGTGTTGACTGATATGTGTTGACTGATTGTTGTTGACTGATATGTGTTGACTGGTCGTTGTTGATTGATTGTTGTTGACTGATATGTGTTGACTGACATGTGTTGACTGATTGTTGTTGACTGATTGTTGTTGACTGACATGTGTTGACTGATTGTTGTTGACAGATATGTGTTGACTGATTGTTGTAGACTGATTGTTGTTGACTGACATGTGTTGACTGATTGTTGTTGACTGACATGTGTTGACAGATATGTGTTGACTGATTGTTGTAGACTGATTGTTGTTGACTGACATGTGTTGACTGATTGTTGTAGACTGATTGTTGTTGACTGACATGTGTTGACTGATTGTTGTTGACTGATTGTTGTAGACTGATTGTTGTTGACTGATTGTTGTTGACTGACATGTGTTGACTGATTGTTGTTGACTGATATGTGTTGACTGATTGTTGTTGACTGATTGTTGACTGATATGTGTTGACTGGTTGTTGTTGACTGATTGTTGTTGACTGATATGTGTTGACTGGTTGTTGTTGATTGATTGTTGTTGACTGATATGTGTTGACTGACATGTGTTGACTGATTGTTGTTGACTGACATGTGTTGACGGATATGTGTTGACTGATTGTTGTTGACTGATATGTGTTGACTGGTTGTTGTTGATTGATTGTTGTTGACTGATATGTGTTGACTGACATGTGTTGACTGATTGTTGTTGACTGATTGTTGTTGACTGACATGTGTTGACTGATATGTGTTGACTGATTGTTGTTGACTGGTCGTTGTTGATTGATTGTTGTTGACTGATATGTGTTGACTGACATGTGTTGACTGATTGTTGTTGACTGATTGTTGTTGACTGACATGTGTTGACCGACATGTGTTGACTGATTGTTGTTGACTGATTGTTGTTGACTGACATGTGTTGACTGATTGTTGTAGACTGATTGTTGTTGACTGATTGTTGTTGACTGACATGTGTTGACTGATTGTTGTTGACTGACATGTGTTGACTGATTGTTGTTGACTGATATGTGTTGACTGATTGTTGTTGACTGATTGTTGACTGATATGTGTTGACTGGTTGTTGTTGACTGATTGTTGTTGACTGATATGTGTTGACTGGTTGTTGTTGATTGATTGTTGTTGACTGACATGTGTTGACTGACATGTGTTGACTGATTGTTGTTGACTGATTGTTGTTGACTGATATGTGTTGACTGATTGTTGTTGACTGACATGTGTTGACTGATTGTTGTTGACAGACATGTGTTGACTGATTGTTGTAGACTGATTGTTGTTGACTGATATGTGTTGACTGATTGTTGTTGACAGACATGTGTTGACTGATTGTTGTTGACTGACATGTGTTGACTGACATGTGTCGACTGATATGTGTTGACTGATTGTTGTTGACTGACATGTGTTGACTGATTGTTGTTGATTGACATGTGTTGACTGATATGTGTTGACTGATTGTTGTTGACTGACATGTGTTGACTGATTGTTGTTGACTGACATGTGTTGACTGATTGTTGTTGACTGACATGTGCTGACTGATTGTTGTTGACTGACATGTGTTGACTGATATGTGTTGACTGATTGTTGTTGACTGACATGTGTTGACTGATTGTTGTTGACTGACATGTGTTGACTGATTGTTGTTGACTGACATGTGCTGACTGATTGTTGTTGACTGACATGTGTTGACTGATATGTGTTGACTGATTGTTGTTGACTGACATGTGTTGACTGATTGTTGTTGACTGACATGTGTTGACTGATTGTTGTTGACAGATTGTTGACTGATATGTGTTGACTGGTTGTTGTTGACTGATTGTTGTTGACTGATATGTGTTAACTGGTTGTTGTTGATTGATTGTTGTTAGCTGACATGTGTTGACTGACATGTGTTGACTGACTTGTGTTGACTGATTGTTGTTGACTGACATGTGTTGACTGGTTGTTGTTGACTGATTGTTGTTGACTGACATGTGTTGACTGATATGTGTTGACTGATTGTTGTTGACTGACATGTGTTGACTGATATGTGTTGACTGATTGTTGTTGACTGACATGTGTTGACTGATTGTTGTTGACTGACATGTGTTGACTGATTGTTGTTGACTGACATGTGTTGACTGATTGTTGTTGACTGACATGTGTTGACTGATTGTTGTTGATTGATTGTTGTTGACTGATTGTTGTTGACTGACATGTGTTGACTGATATGTGTTGACTGATTGTTGTTGACTGACATGTGTTGACTGATTGTTGTTGACTGACATGTGTTGACTGATTGTTGTTGACTGATTGTTGACTGATATGTGTTGACTGGTTGTTGTTGACTGATTGTTGTTGACTGATATGTGTTGACTGGTTGTTGTTGACAGACATGTGTTGACTGACATGTGTTGACTGATTGTTGTTGACTGATATGTGTTGACTGACATGTGTTGACTGATTGTTGTTGACTGACATGTGTTAACTGATTGTTGTTGACTGACATGTGTTGACTGATTGTTGTTGACTGACATTTGTTGACTGGTTGCTGTTGACTGGTTGTTGTTGACTGATTGTTGTTGACTGATATGTGTTATTGATATCTCATGGTGTTACTGCATGCAAAATACTGTGTTATATACACATACAAATATTAAATGGACTCACACACTCACTCACTCATCCACTCAAAACACTCTCTCTCACTTGCTCACCCAAAACATCCACCCAGCCCCACTTACTCACCCAAACACTCACACATCCACCCACCCACCCCCTCACTCACTCACCCAAAACATCCACCCCACCCCACTCTCTCTCACTCACTCACTCACTCACTCACTCACTCACTCATCCACCCAAAGCACTCGACCACCCACACCCCCCAAACAACCCACATCCAAAACATCCACACATGCACTCAGACACACCCATGTGTGTCTGCAGAAGGAAATGCATCCGTTAAGTATGACAGGCTGTTTACAGCAACACTTCTTATACTGAGTGTGTGTTGGTGATAAGGATGTGTTTAGTCTACAATCTGTAATTATAAACTTTATCTTATTTAACAGTAACCATGGTAACAGTTATTTGATTTCCTCAAGTTATGGAGACTTGCTGGAATGAAGTTGCTGTAAAATGTGACTAGATAAGAAAAACTGAATACCACACAGACAGATGTATCTTTCAGGAACCCACACACATGAATGTAAAGTGCCACCATTTACATTTAGCAGAGCTCCAGATAAGCTTTTGGTGTTGTGGGTATTTTACCCATGCATTTTAAAATCATTGGGTATCAGTAATTCTATCTGGGTATTCAAATTTCTGTTACACACTAGTTTTTACACATGTGGGTATTTAAGTTAAATATTTAAAAACACTATTCATCTAGGCCCTGCAAACTAGTTTCGTGTGGGTTTGAGAGCTTTATAGGACTCAAAATACCACGATACTTCCACAAGAAAGTGTGATGGCAAATGATCATGATGTAACTGTCATCGTGGACGTTGGCAAGGTTGACGGAATGACCGTTTATAATTTCAGAATAAGTTGCTGATTTGCTAATCGAATACGCAGGGTTACTTCACAATATTTTGATGATACGCACAAGTTTTATTTTGTAGCGTATCTGTAATGTTCTTTGCGTATTTGATACCCTTTGATTTGATTTTGCTGCGTATTTCTGCATTTCTGATGCGTATTTTACGCAGATACACAGATACGCAGCTTATCTGGAGCTCTGCATTTAGTGATAGGGCCAAGTGCCAGTAAAGTAGAGATGTAGAGGGCCTGGCTCCATGAAGCGATCATAGCTACGACGATCATAACCAGTAGAGGACGTAACCTGTACGCGAGACAGCTCTCCCGTCTCGCGTACAAGTGACCACCTGAGAGGGGTCCCGTATGCATGACGGCCTGTCAGTGGACCATGGATTTCTGCATGTTGCACAAAAATGTCTCTACAAGTGTTATTTGTGAAAATAATAAAACAAAATTAAGTACAGTTATTGATAACACCCATCGTAACACATACTATTATGACGGTCATAGTGTACGACCGATTTGTTGAACGGATCCCAGATAGATAAAGGTAAAACATATCCTCACAGATATTCTGTATAACAGTATTTCATGTATATCACAGCATGTCAGCTAATGTGAGCAGGGGGCGGTCGGGTAGTCTAGTGGTTAAAGCATTCGCTCGTCATGCCGATGACCCGGATTCGATTCCCGACATGGGTACAATGTGTGAAGCCCATTTCTGGTGTCCCCCGCCGTGATATTGCTGGAATATTGCTAAAAGCGGCGTAAAACCATACTCACTCACTCACTAATGTGAGCAGAAAGCCCAAAATGAGGCAAGGCTTGGCTGTTACAACTTTGCAGACACTTACACTTACAAGCACATAGTGCTGACCAACCAAGGACAAAATTGGAGCAAATCGGAGAACAGAGCCCACGATAAGAAGATCATGGCACATGTAAGAGTAAACTGTACACAGCAAATTGTGGTGCCTTCGACAAGTCGGACACCGCTGCCCATATTTAGGATATATGTGCATGAGAGATGGTCCACATGTTCACTATTGAAGTGTTTCCACACGTGTCATGTGACTCTGAAAGTCGAATCAACAGGTCTCAATGAGTGAGTGAGTGAGTGAGTGAGTTTAGTTTTGCACCGCTTTTTAAGCAATATTCCAGCAATATCCCGGTGGGGGACACCAGAATTGGGCTTCATACATTGTACCCATGTCAGGAATCGAACCTTGGTTCTTTGGCATAATGAGCGAAATTGCTTTAACCACTAGGCTATCCCCTATCGAGGAGGATGTGGACACATATGTCTTAAGCAAGAACCAGCATGTCATCTGTTAGATCGTGCAGTTTGATAAACAGTGCTTTCAGTCTTGAAGTGAAGGGTATGATGTTTAGAGCAATGTAATCTGGCCTTGCTTTGTTTAAAATCACTCAACTTGAACATGTGTAAGAATTTACACTTGTCAGAGGGGTACACAAAGTACGTGATCTAGACTACCAGTTGTCAGACTTTCATTTTGTGGAAGCCTCGGTGGATGAGCGGGTTAAATCACTGACTTTGTGTGCTGGTGATTAGGTGCCTCACACTGGCAGTATTGGTTCCAATCCAGGACAAGACTCAAACCAAAAGTGCAAGAATCTGTACTTCACTAAGAAAGTGTTATCCCAAATATAACCTGTTACATGTGTATGAATATCATGCAATGGGATATTGTCTTGTACAATCAAAACATTGCATCACAGTTCTTTGATCATGTGAATCTCACTTTCTGCTACAACGTATACTCTCTTCAAGTTCGTGTTCCGTTTCACAGTCAAATCTGCTCATAGTGTTGTCATTGTGTCATTACTTATCAATTCTTCCGTGAGTCAATAGTTGAGAGAACTTTGCCCAACGACCAGGTCATTCAGGTAGTGATTTACAGTTGGAAAGTGGGCTTTAGTGTCAAGAGTCACGTCTCCTTGATTGCCTGCCCAATGGCCTGTGTGCATGAAACCATAGATCGCTGTGTATAAGGTATATATGTCTGTTGGCAGGTGTGATTGATATACCTCTCGATACTGCTAACCATGCATGATCTACCTGTCTGGTACCAGAAGTGCATGATCTACCTGTCTGGTACCAGAAGTGCTTGATATACCTGTCTGGTACCAGAAGTGCTTGATATACCTGTCTGGCGCCAGAAGTGCTTGATATACCTGTCTGGTACCAGAAGTGCTTGATATACCTGTCTGGTACCAGAAGTGTTTGATATACCTGTCTGGTACCAGAAGTGCTTGATATACCTGTCCGGTGCCAGAAGTGCTTGATATACCTGTCTGGTACCAGAAGTGCTTGATGTACCTGTCTGGTGCCAGAAGTCTTTGATATACCTGTCTGGTACCAGAAGTGTTTGATATACCTGTATTGTGCCAGAAGTGCTTGATATACCTCTCTGGTACCAGAAGTGCTTGATCTACCTGTCTGGTGCCAGAAGTGCTTTATATACCTTAATTGTGCCAGAAGTGCTTGATATCCCTGTGTGGTAGCAGAAGTGCTTGATCTACCTGTCTGGTGCCAGAAGTGTTTGATATACCTTTATTGTGCCAGAAGTGCTTGATATACCTGTCTGGCATCAGAAGTGCTTGATTTACCTGTCTGGTGCCAGAAGTGCTTGATTTACCTGTCTGGTGCCAGAAGTGCTTGATTTACCTGTCTGGTGCCAGAAGTGCTTGATTTACCTGTCTGGTACCAGAAGTGTTTGATATACCTGTATGGCACCAGAAGGGCTTGATATACCTGTATGGCACCAGAAGTGTTTGATATACATGTATGGCACCAGAAGGGCTTGATATACCTGTATGGCACCAGAAGTGTTTGATATACATGTATGGCACCAGAAGTGATTGATATACCTGTATGGCACCAGAAGTGCTTGATATACCTGTATGGCACCAGAAGTGTTTGATATACCTGTATGGCACCAGAAGTGTTTAATATACCTGTATGGCACCAGAAGTGATTGATATACCTGTATGGCACCAGAAGTTATTGATATACCTGTATGGCACAAGGTGTGCATGATATAAATGTCCAGTGGCAAGTATCTTGATATAGGGTACTTCAACATCAGACAGTGGAAATGTTACGATTAAGATAATGATTGGTTAAAAAATCATTTTTGATTTCAGGAGGAAGATATCTCAGCAAGACTTTGTGCCTGTGACTGATGCATTTTGAAAATACAAGATCACCTTTGTGATTGTCTAATGAAGATCAGAGGAAGTGCCAATCATGTCCTTTGGTAGTGCACTGAAAATTGCCATTTTGGCTCTGGTTGTCTTAAATGTGACATGTGATGTCGAGCCAGCCAATCACAATGTTTCCCACGACAACAACACAAGTGATAATGAACATACTGACGGCCATGAAAAGCATCATGGTATTGAAGTGGCAAGTCTGCACTTTCATAGTGTCCGAGCACCGCTACTCTTCACCATCGTCATTCTGTTGGCGGGACTCAGCAAAGTGGGTAAGTTCTCCTTAGCATTACAGCTGAAATTTTACAACCAAACGTTCATCCTTCTCCTCCTCCTTGTCATCCTCCTCCCCGTCATCCTTTTCTTCTTTCTCCTGAACCACCACCTCCTGGTTATCCTTTTCTTTCTCCTCTTTCTCCACCTCCACAACCTCCTCATCACTCCTACACCACCTCCTCGTCATCCTTCTCCTCTTTCTGCACCTCCACCACCTCCTCTTCACTCCTACACCAACTCTTCGTCATCCTTCTCCTCTTACACCACCTCCTCGTCATCCTTCTCCTCTTACACCACCTCCTAGTCATCCTTCTCTTACAACACCTCGTCACTCCTACACCACCTCCTCGTCATCCTTCTCCTCTTACACCACCTCCTCGTCATCCTTCTCCTCTTACACCACCTCCTCGTCACTCCTACACCACCTCCTCGTCATCCTTCTCCTCTAACACCACCTCCTCGTCATCCTTCTCCTCTTACACCACCTCCTTGTCATCCTTCTCCTCTTACACAACATCCTTGTCATCCTTCTCCTCCTACACCACCTCCTCGTCATCCTTCTCCTCTTACACCACCTCCTCGTCATCCTTCTCCTCCTACACCACCTCCTCGTCATCCTTCTCCTCTTACACCACCTCCTCGTCATCCTTCTCCTCCTACACCACCTCCTCGTCATCCTTCTCCTCTTACACCACCTCCTAGTCATCCTTCTCTTACAACACCTCGTCACTCCTACACCACCTCCTCGTCATCCTTCTCCTCTTACACCACCTCCTCGTCATCCTTCTCCTCTTACACCACCTCCTCGTCACTCCTACACCACCTCCTCGTCATCCTTCTCCTCTAACACCACCTCCTCGTCATCCTTCTCCTCTTACACCACCTCCTTGTCATCCTTCTCCTCTTACACCACCTCCTTGTCATCCTTCTCCTCTTACACCACCTCCTCGTCATCCTTCTCCTCTTACACCACCTCCTTGTCATCCTTCTCCTCTTACACCACCTCCTTGTCATCCTTCTCCTCTAACACCACCTCCTTGTCATCCTTCTCCTCTTACACCACCTCCTTGTCATCCTTCTCCTCTTACACCACCTCCTTGTCATCCTTCTCCTCTTACACCACCTCCTCGTCATCCTTCTCCTCTTACACCACCTCCTTGTCATCCTTCTCCTCTAACACCACCTCCTTGTCATCCTTCTCCTCTTACACCACCTCCTTGTCATCCTTCTCCTCTTACACCACCTCCTTGTCATCCTTCTCCTCTAACACCACCTCCTTGTCATCCTTCTCCTCTTACACCACCTCCTTGTCATCCTTCTCCTCTTACACCACCTCCTTGTCATCCTTCTCCTCTTACACCACCTCCTTGTCATCCTTCTCCTCTTACACCACCTCCTTGTCATCCTTCTCCTCTTACACCACCTCCTCGTCATCCTTCTCCTCTTACACCACCTCCTTGTCATCCTTCTCCTCTTACACCACCTCCTTGTCATCCTTCTCCTCTTACACCACCTCCTTGTCATCCTTCTCCTCTTACACCACCTCCTTGTCATCCTTCTCCTCTTACACCACCTCCTTGTCATCCTTCTCCTCTTACACCACCTCCTTGTCATCCTTCTCCTCTTACACAACCTCCTTGTCATCCTTCTCCTCTTACACCACCTCCTCGTCATCCTTCTCCTCTTACACCACCTCCTCGTCATCCTTCTCCTCTTACACCACCACCTTGTCATCCTTCTCCTCTAACACCACCTCCTTGTCATCCTTCTCCTCTTACACCACCTCCTTGTCATCCTTCTCCTCTTACACCACCTCCTTGTCATCCTTCTCCTCTTACACCACCTCCTTGTCATCCTTCTCCTCTAACACCACCTCCTTGTCATCCTTCTCCTCTTACACCACCTCCTTGTCATCCTTCTCCTCTTACACCACCTCCTTGTCATCCTTCTCCTCTTACACCACCTCCTCATCTTCCTTCTCCTCTAACACCACCGCCCCATCTTCCTTCTCCTCTTACACCACCTCCTTGTCATCCTTCTCCTCTTACACCACCTCCTTGTCATCCTTCTCCTCTTACACCACCTCCTCATCATCCTTCTCCTCTTACACCACCTCCTTGTCATCCTTCTCCTCTTACACCACCTCCTTGTCATCCTTCTCCTCTTACACCACCTCCTCATCTTCCTTCTCCTCTAACACCACCTCCTCATCTTCCTTCTCCTCTTACACCACCTCCTTGTCATCCTTCTCCTCTTACACCACCTCCTTGTCATCCTTCTCCTCTTACACCACCTCCTTGTCATCCTTCTCCTCTTACACCACCTCCTTGTCATCCTTCTCCTCTTACACAACCTCCTTGTCATCCTTCTCCTCTTACACCACCTCCTCGTCATCCTTCTCCTCTTACACCACCTCCTCGTCATCCTTCTCCTCTTACACCACCACCTTGTCATCCTTCTCCTCTAACACCACCTCCTTGTCATCCTTCTCCTCTTACACCACCTCCTTGTCATCCTTCTCCTCTTACACCACCTCCTCGTCATCCTTCTCCTCTTACACCACCTCCTCATCTTCCTTCTCCTCTAACACCACCTCCTCATCTTCCTTCTCCTCTTACACCACCTCCTTGTCATCCTTCTCCTCTTACACCACCTCCTTGTCATCCTTCTCCTCTTACACCACCTCCTTGTCATCCTTCTCCTCTTACACCACCTCCTTGTCATCCTTCTCCTCTTACACCACCTCCTTGTTATCCTTCTCCTCTTACACCACCTCCTTGTCATCCTTCTCCTCTAACACCACCTCCTCGTCATCCTTCTCCTCTTACACCACCTCCTTGTCATCCTTCTCCTCTAACACCACCTCCTTGTCATCCTTCTCCTCTAACACCACCTCCTCGTCATCCTTCTCCTCTTACACCACCTCCTTGTCATCCTTCTCCTCTAACACCACCTCCTCGTCATCCTTCTCCTCTTACACCACCTCCTTGTCATCCTTCTCCTCTTACACCACCTCCTTGTCATCCTTCTCCTCTTACACCACCTCCTTGTCATCCTTCTCCTCTAACACCACCTCCTTGTCATCCTTCTCCTCTTACACCACCTCCTTGTCATCCTTCTCCTCTTACACCACCTCCTTGTCATCCTTCTCCTCTAACACCACCTCCTCGTCATCCTTCTCCTCTTACACCACCTCCTTGTCATCCTTCTCCTCTTACACCACCTCCTTGTCATCCTTCTCCTCTTACACCACCTCCTTGTCATCCTTCTCCTCTTACACCACCTCCTTGTCATCCTTCTCCTCTAACACCACCTCCTCGTCATCCTTCTCCTCTTACACCACCTCCTTGTCATCCTTCTCCTCTTACACCACCTCCTCGTCATCCTTCTCCTCTTACACCACCTCCTCGTCATCCTTCTCCTCTTACACCACCTCCTCGTCATCCTTCTCCTCTTACACCACCTCCTCGTCATCCTTCTCCTCTTACACCACCTCCTTGTTATCGTTCTCCTCTTACACAACATCCTTGTCATCCTTCTCCTCTTACACCACCTCCTGGTCACTCCTACACCACCTCCTCGTCATCCTTCTCCTCTAACACCACCTCCTTGTCATCCTTCTCCTCTTACACCACCTCCTTTTTATCCTTCTCCTCTTACACAACATCCTTCCTCCTCCACCTCCTTCTCTTCCTCCACCTCCTTCTCCACCTCCTTCTCTTCCTCCACCTCTTCCTCCTCCACCTCCTTCTCTTCCTCCTCCACCTCCTCTTCCTCCACCTCTTCCTCCTCCACGTCCTCCTCTTCCTCCACCTCTTCCTCCTCCACCTGCTTCTCTTCCTCCACCTCTTCCTCCTCCACCTTCTCCTCTTCCTCCACCTCTTCCTCCTCCACCTTCTCCTCCTCCTATTTCTGCTTTATCCCCTCCTCCTTGTCATCCTGAGGGGGTTTCCTTAGACAAGAGACTTTTCGAAATATGCTTCCCAGCACCCTACAGTGAATGAAATAGAAATGTGACCGTGTCGCGCCGCAAAGGCATCTTGAATTGTATACCCCAAAGAGCTGAGAATGACATTCAAGAACAAACAGATCCATTGTCTGGGGTAAAAAGGGTGTAGCACTTTTAACATAGAGAGCATGATAAGTATACTCATTATGATCTAAAGTTTGAAATATAATCAGCCATTTCTGCCTTTTGCATTTTTTCTTCAAACTTACTATTTTAGGTTTTGTTTTGTCCATCTGTTTAACCTTTCGCTACCTTATTAGTTATTAGGGCTGGTGGGGTAGCCTAGTGGTTAAAGTGTTTGCTCGTCACGCCGAATACCAGGATTTTATTCTCCACATGGGTACAATGTGTGAAGCCCATTTCTGATGTATTCCTGAAAGCGGTGTTAAAACAAACACTCACTCACTCACTCACTCACTCACTCACTCACTCACTCACTCACTCACTCACTCACTCACTCACTCACTCACTCACTCACTCACTCACTCACTCACTCACTCACTCACTCACTCACTCACTCACTCACTCACTCACTCACTCACTCACTCACTCACTCACTCACTCACTCACTCACTCACTCACTCACTCACTCACTCACTCACTCACTCACTCACTCACTCACTCACTCACTCACTCACTCACTCACTCACTCACTCACTCACTCACTCACTCACTCACTCACTCACTCACTCACTCACTCACTCACTCACTCACTCACTCACTCACTCACTCACTCACTCACTCACTCACTCACTCACTCACTCACTCACTCACTCACTCACTCACTCACTCACTCACTCACTCACTCACTCACTCACTCACTCACTCACTCACTCACAGCAAGCCTTAATTTTGAGCATGTGTAGAACACTCAAGCTGTACTTGTTCTAACAGGTGTGATTATTTCAGGGTTCCATTATGCTGACTTCTTATCATCAAAGCTGCCTGAGTCTTGGTAAGATATGTTAAATATAGAATTAGATTGGGTTTTTTCACGATGCATGTTTTCAGGAAGCCCACCATGTCTCAATCCCAAATATCAAATGGCCAGTCCCACAGAACTTTATGCATCTTAGGGACAGACCTGGGTTCCGTTCCCTGTTTGGGTATTGCATTGTATGGAATCCATTGTTGGTATTCCGCACTTAAATATGGCTTGACTCAAGATGGAAGCAGCCAAAGCTACCAATAAGCAGTGTATTTGCATAAAATACCCCAAAAAATATTCGAAACCCAACAACTTTCAATTAACTTGCGTACAGAAACGCATGCATTAAATGAAAAACTCAAATGTATAAAAACAACATGCTAGCTACCCAATGAAGTAGCTGAATGAATACACAATTACGATGCTAATTTTCTTTCCGAGACAAGTCTATATATTTAGAACAGTTACCATGGTTATGTACATCGAAAACATTATATCATTTTTTTTGGAAATAATAAAATGTTCACTCATTTGGGGAAATACCTGATAGAGTGATGAAAAGATGAGTGAAAAAATAATGGTTACCCAATGAAAAATGTTATTACCCAATTAAAATAGAAACCCTAGAGTTAAAAACTCAATTGCTCAAACAGTTATCTGGAGCTCTGGGCAGTATACAGGCCAACTCACTCATTCACTCTGGTGAATTTGAGATATTTAAGAACTGAGTTTAAAATATTTTGCATTTATGGAGGTATAAACATCACAGAAAAACAGTATATATTTCTACATAAACTCATAAGCATTTTGAAGTCAAGTTCTTATAAATAAATATGTCGATAACTTCACAGGCTGCTTATTTAATCATTGATTAAAAACTCAGAAGACAACCAAATAAATAACATCATTCACAGTAACACAAACAGTGTCCATTCTATTGTCAGCTAATTAAGGAAAGAATCTGTTGTCTGTAGGGTGTGGCCTAAAGGTTTTTTGGTCTAAGGAACCATGAATGCTTAGCCAGTCAAATGCTGTAGAATCACTTGTACTTGGTACATGACTGAATAATCATTAATGCTTCAGATCATGCATAACAAACCTATCCCTCCAGGCCTCAAGACCCGTGAAGATTCCGGGGTAGAATAGGTCTTCAGCAACCAATGCTTGCCGTAAGTGGCGACTATGCTTGTCGTAAAAGGCGACTAACGGGGTCGGGTGGTCAGGCTCGCTGACTTGGTTGATGCATGTCATCGGTCCCAATTGCGATGTGTTATTGCCATGAGACAATAGGTGATATTTTCCTCACTTTCAAATCATTTTCGGTTTACAGTGAATTGGTGTGGTGATGAATAGTTAAAATCTGTTGTCATAGTTACTCGGACTGTGTGGTATTACGGCTATACCAGTATACTGCAATTCGCTTTTCAGACAATACAAATAGCAGTAGTATTTTTCCGTTCTTCGGTATATTGGGTAAAAATATATCACAATTTTCATTGTAATTTGTATCATTAACCTAAAATCGATACAGAAATTCATTCACAAATGATGTTCCTCTTCGAAATGGATTGACAAAACTGAAAGTGCGGGAGTGATTTTTTTTCTCTCATCGTTATCTCCCCTGTATCCATGACTACAAAATGGTGGCGACTGACCATGCTGATTAATATTTACTGAAGTAATTACAAAATAGAATCTACATGTACAATCAGTGTCAATCACTGCAAAGCACTTTAACATCCAATATATCGCAACACATGTATATTGCAATCGAGATACCTGTATTGTAATATATTTCAGTACATTTTACATAACACAGCCCTAATGGTTACCAGTTATATCAGTCCAGAGGGGACTTTTCTTTGAATTGTTTTTTTATTTATTTATGTCATGCCGTTTTGTTCCAGCCTGCTCATCCTGATTGGAACTGTTATGGGCGCCATCCTCACGTAAGTTGAATATGTTGAAAGAATTCATTTTATTTTAACGCATTTCCTAAAATTATGGGAATGCAGGCGAACATTTTCAGACCAAATCTCAATGGTAGAAAAAGAGGTCAGCAAATTTCCCAAACCATAATTCTGTGAACAAATACTACTCAAAAGAAGTTACCGTATTCGACGTAATAAGTGCCCGCTTTAATAAGCGCCCACTGCGATATTTGCTAATATATTGACTAGTGAACAATCCCAATTAGCACCCCTTCCGATTGATCAATGTACACAAGACTTATTTATTCGTGTATAATACGCACTCGTGTGTTATATGTACCCTGGCAATTAAATTCTGGAAAAAAATCTATATATCTGTCGTATATAAACATTTCAGGCTGTCAGAATAAACCATGAAATTTACGATCTTTCAACTCTTTCAACTGGTTTTTTTCACCAAAATATATTCTAATAAGAGCCCCCTGTTTCTAATTTGGAGAGTCCCCTGGGCGCTTATTATGTCGAATACGGTAATAACTTCTTTTAGTAGTATATTTTACAGGGGCACCTGTTTAATGTCTGCCAGTGAATATTTGAAGAGTCTGTTGCCTTTAAGCAATGTCTATATATCAACTGGACGAAATATCATTTCAGAATTATTATTTAACAGATCAATATCCATTCCCTTCAATTTATATTTTTTGAAAATATACATATGATCTTCGAAAAAGTGTCAAAATATTAACATGATCGTGTTCATGTGTACTTTAAATCTGCAAAGTTTTGCAAGCAGGAAAGTATTGTGAAAACTGTGAGTGAGACACTCTCACAATAGTTTCATGACACAGCAATTTTTGCAGACCAACAACAAACAAACAATGTAAGGAGGCCTGATTTTCATGCAAATCCACACTCTGTCAAACCAGCCAGTGCATGATTAAATAAATAATCCTCACATGCTGTGTTTCTGTAATTACACACAGTCACTCAGTGTCAACAGTATTACCAGGGAAAGTTCACATCTCGTCAAGCTGCTTACATAACAACGAGTCGTCCAGACATACGCCAGCCAGTTTGTAGTGTCAGATAAACACGTTTCTCCAACACATGCATCAATTAAGTTTAAAAATAACAAAGTAAATATTTCATCAGACAGCTTCCTACTTATTAAAATAAGACATGCAAAAAGAGCTTTGACATTTGGAAATTTAACAGGCTCTCACAAAATTTTCCAGACGCAGTTAAGACTACGGTTAGCCATTTTCAATAATTTTGTAGCGGCCATAAAATTTACACATGTTTAAAAGCCATCTTGCTTTTGATCATTTTATGAAGGTATACATACTTTGGGTTGAGGGTTAAGTCAGGTAGAGCATGCTAGATTATCCCAATATCATTGCATGTTTGTCTCCTGATCAATCTCATTAAAATCAGATCTTAGTTCTCGCTTCCGCTAAACAAAGATCTGAGGACATCCCATTACGGGTCACGTCAGACCGACCTTGCGCGAACTTTGACCGACCAATGGAATGACCAATCAGAAGGCAGTTTTCTCGTGCTTTACGGCACTTATTTCAAATTGGCGACTACACTTCGAAACATATTTTGATATTCTCGATTACAAATTTAACACCTGAACAAAAGAACATACTGGAATGGCTAATAAATGGTCTAGATTGTAAGGAATTAGTCGTTAAACCCGTAACTATCGTTCAGAATACCCCATGTTAAAGTTTTCGAGGTTGCATGATTAGAAATCACATTCCGACTGTCACTTTTATAATCTGGTAAGCGACGCTCTGATTGGTCTGAAGATAGGTCGTTCTGACGTGACCCCTAATGGGATGTCTTCAGATCTTTGTTTAGCGGTAGCGAGAATTAAGGTCTGATTTTGATGAGATTGGTCTCCTGATTATCCTTTACCGTTTTACATAGTAAACACAAATACATTGTCTTTCGATTTGTGGTGTGAGGAACAAATCCACTGTATTATACCTCTGTATACTGAACTCAGCAAGTTGCTCTCTGATTCTACCAGGACTTTGGGCAATGCTAAAATCTGTAGGGGCCATCAAAGGTTTGAAATCACAATGACAGCCCTGATATGAAAACCGCATTTGAGCCTGCTAAATGAAGCATTTGAGACCTCAAGCTGTACCTGCAGCTAAAGATTCAATGTTGCATTATCAAATTGACAGGTAACAGTAGCTCTACTTTGAAACACAGTGTGAGTACCTGTGTGTATGTGTGTGCATCTTCCTGAGGCAAGGGAGTTAACTGACTATATGAGCCCAGTTTCCACCCTTGCCGAAATAGGCTGGAATTTCCAGGCCCGATAGTAGTGCCACTAGTGGCTATTCAAGTTATGTCCCTTCTATGTCCCTCCAACTGACCAATCGGGTTCCACCTCTCGTATCACTTGCATTTCCTTCCAACAAAATGGCGGCTCCCCGTCAAGACGATCTGATCGATAATCAAGATCTTTAGTGTAATAAAAAGAGTCTTATCTCGCGAAGTGTATCAGATCACTTGAGCACCTTGCTTAAAAACATGAAAAGATTTGCTGTCGACACTCAGATGGCGGTACACATGCTTTGTAAATCATGCAGTCGACCGAAATCTGCACATTGAAATCCATGTTGTTTGCGAACCGGATATCTAGTTCGACACGCTATTTTAATTGGACCATGCATGAACTCGTTAGTCCAGCCAAAATGTAACTCTGGAATTCCATCCTAGTTTGGCAAGGGTGGAAACTGGACTTGAATAGTCAGATAAGTCCCTTGCCTCAGGAAGATGACCTGTGTGTACCTGTGTGTACCTGTGTGTACCTGTGTGTATCTTATTTCAGGTTATCTGGTGCAGTAAAGTATATCCCAGCATTCTTCTCTCCACACACATTCTTCCAGTACCTCCTTCCCCCGTGAGTATGAACTTAGCTCACCTGGCCTCGTCATCCCTCCCAGGGTGATTCCCAGGTAGCACTTAGGTTGAAGAGCTAGCTCCCCATGCTTGTCATAGGAGGCAGCCATGCAGGGGATCAGGTGGCCACGATGCTTGCTGATTGTGTTACCATGGCTACCTGGGAAGACCCACTCCCAGCAGTGGTCTGTCTGTTTTATATATAATGGTACCCAGACAGTGTTACCATGGCTACCTGGGAAGACACCCTGACAGTGTGGGGCATTGCAACATGCAGTCAGTCAGGCTTAAGTTGTGGTACTAAAATACTAAATACGGTGAAATGATGTGATAAGAATATTTATTATCCTGCCAGACAAATATTGTCTATGAAATCAAACTTGTAATAAACCTGCTGTCCAACAAACTAAAGTACCAAATGACAGGAGATTCATGTCAGTATTCTTTCCTTGTTTCAGAATCATCTTGGAAGCATCCTTCAGCCTCCATGACAGGACGTTTGCTGACAACATCGGATCTGTCCTTCTCTTCGCTGTCGTGGTGAGCTAAAGACCTCTAGAGACATGAGTGAATGAATGTTATACAGTAGTCAGCATCAATACTGCTTCAAAAAAGAGTCCCTTGGGGGTTTACTGGTCAGAACAGGTCCCCAGTAACCAATGCTTGTCATTCAAGGCAACATAAGGCTAAAAAATATAAGTCTTGGTTCTCAGGCACTGCCTGCATCATCATAAAGTTCGCCGCCTGTTTCGGGGTTTTTTCCATTTAAAAAAAATTAAAAAAATCCTTAGATATTCCAAGTCCAACGGTAGTCAAATACTGTAATCCAGTATTTTACTCATCAAGGAATACATTTATGTAGTGAGGCCTTTTCCCGGGTTGATTGTACACAATTGTTTATTTATTACACAACTGTTTATTTGTTTACATACTAGTTTGAACAAGCAAAAAATAAAAAAGATACTGCCAGCCCGAACTATATTTTCAAAAACCATTGCCTGAGAACCAGTTCCTTTATTTTGTTAAGCCTAATGGTGATCAGACTTGTAGTGGTTGTAGTTTGCATGTTATCATACACTGACAATATGGATAGTTGCTCATAATATCAATCACTGGTTTGTCTGGCCCAGATGCATTTTTACAGGTTGTCATATGTTATATAGCTGGAATAGTGCTGAGTGCCATGTTAGATACAAAGAACACACAAACATTCATCAGAGAGGACCGTAAATAATTTGAGACTCTCCTGCATTCTGTCTACCATGGCCAAGCACAAGCATTATTGTCTTGTTTTTCATTTCAGGGTACCATAATTGCATGCTTTACTTTAGGTAAGTACAACAGTTTGGCATTAAACATTCCGTCCCCATTCAGCATCCTCTCATATTGATATACATGTAGTAATCTACTTTTGACAACACTTCTCTTGTATCCTTATGCTACACTGTCTTATTTAGGCTTGACCGCCTCCGTGGTGTAGTGGTAGAGCGACCGCCTGGAGAGCAGAAGGTCCGGGGGTTCGATCCCCGGCCGCGTCATACCAAAAGACGTTTAAAGATTGTACTTGTTGTTACCCTGTCTGGCGCTCGGCATTAAGGGGCTAAAACAAGGACTGGTCGGCTCGGAGTCAGTATACTGTGTCTGAGTGGGGTATTGATGTTAAACTGCGGCATGGTATCTCAGTGAGCTAGCACTATAAATCGGTATCAGTCCGAGGAGTACAAGCAGCCACACAAACACATACACATACTTGCACGTCGCTATATAAGTGCAATAATCTTGGACGCGACGTTAAAACCCAATTTCACCTCACCTCTCCTTATTTAGGCTTAATTTCTTTCTTTTATTACCCATTTACGCATCTGCCGAACATAATCAGGATTGTGGGAAAAAGTAAGATGTTAAAAGCTATCTTTATTGACGCCGAGTCTGATTATGATGTTTATGATTAAAAAATAATTGAAGCGTCAATCTCATCCTCTATATCTCCAGGGCTCACATTTTGGTAAACCTCACTAACCGCTGACTCTGGTCAGTTTTTCAATGTTGAATTTCTTGTAAAATCGATCGTAAGCCAACCCAACATTGAGCCTGGTTTGTAAGTCGCATTCTGATTGGTCCGTTAGACTGGATGACGTAGCAAATCAAATTGGCTAATGAAAATCAAGGGTGGGTAATTTTGGGATCGCGTTGTAGGTTTACTGAAATTCGAGCCTTGAGATATAGAGCATGTGCCAACTCCAACCAAAGGTTTTGAGAAAAAATCTGTAAACCAACTGAAAAAAGAAAGGCATACCTGGTTCGGTGCAGGGCAACATTGCGGTGTAAAACATGCACCAGTGCAGCCTATTATTGAAAAATGTTACCAAATATTTCCTCGGCAATGCACCGAGTGCATCTTAAACAAAATTCAAATTTGTGTCCGATTGATCTTTTTATTGGTCTGCACAACAACCAGTCCTTGAAAACACTCAGTACCTAAACTTTGCTCTGTATTACTGTTCTCTGTGTTGTGTTCGGAGATCTGAAATTTTACATATTTAAACTAGTTTATGCATTCAACTTTGATAAATTTATGGGACCAGGGTGCAACCTGGTTTTCATGTCAACATTCATACATTAAGCTCAGGAAACAGATTCAGTCTAGTGTTCCGACTGAACAGGTAAACGTAAAAGATTAGGAAAGGATGTGACTTGCCAATTGACCTTGAAGCAGGGGTACAAGCAGAACACTCTGTTGATAAATAGGAATCAGCTGTAACGGATACATCGCGGTTGGGAAATAAAGGCCTACGTACAATACACTTGCAAATACACCCATTGGCGTGACATCCCGCTCTCAATAGATACAGCCCTCCCCCTACCATAGGGGCATGTGCACAGACTGTGAGTGCAGGCTCGGTGCAAGTTGACTTTTACTCCTTTCAAAATCACAGGAAGTATGTTAAAATCAAGTAATCTAATACCACTTGCGTCTCCCAGACCCTAGACAATACTGTATTCGACATAATAAGCGCCCAGGGTGCTCTCAAAATTAGAAATAGGAGCTCTTATTAGAATATAATTTTGGTAAGAAAAATAACGGGGTTGAAAGAAGGTAAATTTTGTGGTTTATGCTGACAGCCTGAAATGATACAAAAGAAAAGTCTGTGCATATTACACTCGACAGATATATTTTTCCTGAATTTAATTGCCCATACTTAAGGGTGCATATAACATGAGTGCGTGTTATACACGAATAATTAAGTCTTGTGCACATTGATCAATCGGAAGGGGTGCTAATTGGGATTGTTCATTAGCCAATATATCAGCAAATATAGCTGTGGACGCTTATTAGAGCGGGGTGCTTATTATGTCGAATACGGTAAGTTAAAAACGGAGCCCCACTCAAGTCTTGAATGACTTGGCCAGTCTGGATTGACTCAACCCTGAAATTAAGGATTGTTCTGGGCTCCATTTACATATTTTTTTTATTTTGAAGATATATTTTATAAAAAGATAACTTTATTTCTGGGACCAAATGTCAGTGTCACCTGCATTAGCTCTTTCACTGCTCTCTCTGTCGTGTTTACAACCAATGCCTCCCTCCATTAGACAGCATGTCAATATTGACACAGTGTAGATTTTGTAAGGGAATACAATTATCGTGACACAGGCTAGGCAAAGACAGATGATTAGTTTTCATAGATATATATGAGTGAGTGAGTGAGTGAGTGAGTATGGCTTTTAGCAATACAATTATCATGATACTGGCTAGGCAAAGACACATGATTAGTTTTCATAGATATATATGAGTGAGTGAGTGAGTGAACGAGTTTGGCTTTTAGCAATATTCCAGCAGTATCACGGCGGAGGAAACCGGAAAATGGGCTTTACACATTGTACCAATGTGGACTGGCTAGGCAAAGACATCATGATTAGTTTTCATAGATATATATACCAAAAGACGTTAAAAGATGGTACTTGTTGTTACCCTGTCTGGCGTTCGGCTTTAAGGGGTTAAAGCCAGGACTGGTCGGCTCGGAGTCAGTATACTGTGTCTGAGTGGGGTATTCATATTAAACTGCGGCATGGTATCTGAGGGGGCTAAAACAAGGACTGATCGGCTCGGAGTCAGTATACTGTGTCTGAGTGGGGTATTCATATTAAACTGCGGCATGGTATCTGAGGGGGCTAAAACAAGGACTGGTCGGCTCGGAGTCAGTATACTGTGTCTGTATACATGGTACAGGAGAATAACACAAGCAGAGGATGAAGATGAACATTTGGTGTAACGAACTATTTATTCCATGTTTATGGGTGGAAATAACACATTATGGCAAACTGTGCATTGTTACACTATAATTTGGGTAACATACTAATACCTAGATCTTGCATTATTTCATATTGATGCAATCGTTACATCAAAACTTTATGTGTCATAATACATTTATGTATCAGTGAGTCATCCCACACCTAGTTTTGATGTTTAAGCATAGCTTGGGATTCGAAGAATCTGCTTCACACATATTTCTTCATGTTTTTCTCGTCTCCATCCTCAACCAGCAAGAGAGCGGCCCAAAAAAAATATTTAAAAAATATTTAAAAATTTTAAAATGCTTTTCACTGTGTAACTTATTTTACAATTTTATGATAATAGTTTTTGGAGTAGATCTAGTCACTTTGTGTTGGAAACAAATTTTTAATAAATATAGTCGAAGAAAGATCAAGCAAAGGAAGGAGTAATTTTTTTATAACATTGGTGCATAAATTTCCACAGTGGTGGGGAAAATTGAGATAAAACTTTTTATTATTTCACATTGGAATGAACATTCAAGAGATGGGAAACACAGAAAAAATACGGCCAGCCTAGGGATTGGGATTCGAACCCAGACCACAACGGAATGGTATATAACGTTAGGTGTACAACATGTATTGGAGATTGTTAAGCAGAGTTGATAAATAAAATCAGTGATTATAATCATATAGATCTTTAATCATTACAAAAGGAAACTGAAACTTTATTCTTGATGATAAGGAATTTAATAAATAATCATTTGGAAATGTTGCAAGGAGAAAAAAATGGGGAAGTATTATTTTTCTCAAATCAGGAACAGTGTGTATATAAAGAAATATATCCCAGTTTCTTGATCACAGGGCTGCTGTTTTCTGTAGTCCCCACGTCGTATCCCACGTCTTCACGTCAGAGTGTGGGATAGTCAGCAGGACAGTACTGTAACAATAAGGCAATATATATTGATTGATGATTGACTGTATCATTTCAGAGTCCCCCCACAGAATTTCAAACGTAGAAATGGAGGTATGGCCCAGTTTATTGTGACAGCCTGTTACACTAATGGGACTTACTGAAATAGTGGGAGAAATAATGACAATATAACCACGACTGTATGCGTCACTGTAGGAATCCTATTTGTCATATAACAACGATTGTTGTTACTGAGAACAGATTAGGTTACACCCCTACTTTATTGTAGATTAACAACTATAAAACATTGGCAAAGATGTATCAGAACAATTCGGGGTAAATACCTGTTCATCTGAAGTCTTCAATTGAAAACAGATTCTTTTAATGTGTCTTACCAAGTGAATTCTAGCTAATTTATACCATTGATATCAGTGTAAAATTAAGGTCAGGATGACACAGCTAAAACCATAAAGGCACAGTGAAACTTAGTTCCTTGTGGCTTAAGGACACGATAGAGACTTGGAAATCCTGTCTTCTTAATAACACTACCTGCTAGTAATGTATGTAATTTATAACCACAAAGCGATGTGACAAACACTTGGAAAATGATGAACTTCTGAAGTAGTTAGTTCACAGAATGATTCACATTGAGTATTCTGAAACGAAAATGGGTATTTTCAATCTGGATGAAAACGAAGGGTCAAAAATTCTAAATTACATTTCTAATGACCAATCAGAATGCTAGTTACAAATGTTGGGTTGGCGATATCAACAACATGGCGACCAGTCCCATTGATTGCGATAGAGTTTGCAAGAAATTACACATTGAAAAACTGACTGACATGCAAAAGAAAGCCCTTAAAAATGTTTTTGATGGAAGGATATCTTCATGTCCATTAAAACTGGCAAAGGCTTTGATTTCTAGGCCAAACAAGTTACTTCCCTTACCCATTTCCATTTTGCTTATCTCAATGTTGATTGGTTGTTAAAATGGTAATGACAGTCAAGGTCGGGTAATTCAAGATTGCATGAACTACAGGAATGGTCACAGTGTAGGTTTACCAAAATGCAAGCACTGGTGATATAGAGGATGATCTAGCCTCACTGAGATCGATGATGATGATGATGATGATGATGATGATGATGATGATGATGATGATGTCTTCAAGTTGGGACACTTACAGTCCAATGGGCACCAGACACTTAAACATCTTTATGCATGGCCTGTGGCACACTTGAGAAAAAAATATATATATGGACTTACTCTGATGGCCAACATGTAACCAAGATACCACCAATACTTTGTGATTTTGCTAAGTTATGGAATACCGTAAGGGATGTACTTTGCACCCGAGTTGTTTGTGTAAACGAGGTCACCGTGAGAGTCTACTGAGATACAGTACAGAAGGGGCGGGGGCACTTATAAGGACAGTGTGCGAGAACACTCTCAAGTTCCTCCCAGCCCAGTTAACAGAGGAGTTTTCCATGTCATTCACATCATGGTGAAGTTTTCACTAGCTACAGAATACTGATGAGATTGTCCATTTGTTACAATCAAGCAAACTAATATTTTCAAATTTGTTTCATGATTCTGCACTTTGTTCACTAAAGTATTCTGACTCGTAGAACCATCATGATGAATATATTTAATATTCTAATTAGGGCTGAGATGAGTCCAAATTTACTACCCAGGTACCCAACCCCCTATTACCCGACCCTACGGGGGTATCCGCTGGAGGCCTCAAGAGTTGGGTGTAAAATGTCTGATTGGGAATTGTTTTATCAAAGCCTTGGCAAAAGGTATTTAGATACACATATGAAACGATCTTACCAGGTCATGTGGAGTAGCAGGATGTGGAGTCATCCCAAAGATGACATCCTCACCTTGTCAGCTTGCTGACGGGGTTAACCTCTTTGGTCATGTGGACAACGCGTCCGACCTCTGATCAGAAGGTGCGTGGTTCGAATCCCATCACGGCACTCGGAAATTTTATGGCCGCTACATTGGCGCACAACATGGGGCTGAGCATGTTCGTATTAAATTTGAGCAAAATAAGCCTCAGTACCCTACAATGCAGCCCAGGACGTGCCTTCTGATGACGGGGGAGTATGTAGCAGGATGTGGAGTCATCCCAAAGATGACATCCTTACCTTGTCAGCTTGCTGACGGGGTTAACCTCTTTGGTCATGTGGACAAGGCGTCTGACCTCTGATCAGAAGGTGTGTGGTTCGAATCCCATCACGGGACTCGGAAATGTTATGGCCGCTACATGTACATTGTAGTTGAATTAAGCTCTATCTTTATTCAAACATATACAAGTCAGAAGGAATGTGTGCATAGTCAGAAAGAAATGCGAACATTAGTGAGTTTTAATGAATTTTTGTCATTAAACAATGTGAATATCCACAGGTCTGGGTACTCAGGACCCACCCAACCCGAGTACCCGAGATACCCCTCCCAGCCCCTATTCTACTAGAGGAGGCTCTACAGGGATGCTTGTTACAGCTGATCAAAGATAAGGCATATCCTAGCAAAGACTGAGATTAATGTTTATTTCCCGACCATACACAAACAATGTGTCAATGTCTCTGTGTAGTAAATGTGTTTTTGAAAAGTTGATTGCTGGTTATGTGTGTGTTTAATCAAATGTTCCTGGTTTGAACAAATGTTGACACAGCATGTGCTTTCTCAGTGTGTCTGTATGGCAAAGTAGGAATTTACTTCCATTACTATAGATATACTGTATTTTAAGTAATAAGCGCCCATGGCTCTCTCAAAATTAGAAATAGGGAGCTCTTGTTAAAATATTATTTTTGTGAAAAAAACAGTTGAAAGATAAATTTCGTGGTTTATGGTGACAGCCTGAAATGTTTATGTACGACAGATATATTTTCCCAGAATTTAATTGCCCATTATTAAGGGTGCATATAACACACGAATGTGTATTATACGCGAATAAATAAGTCTTGTGTACATTGATCATTCGGAAGGGGTGCTAATTGGGATTGTTCACTAGCCAATATATTAGCAAATATCGCCTTGGGCGCTTATTAGAGCGGGGCGCTTATTACGTCGAATACGGTAGCTCAGTTGAATGTCTCCCATATCAATGATATAACATTTAATACATTTACCCTATTAACCGTTTTAAATGCCCTGCTCCAGTAAGCACCCCCTTACCAAGTTCTACACCAATTTGTAAGTAATCTGTACAAACAAGCACCCCTACTGAGACCGGAAATGTACATAGTGGTGTAACTTTGTGTACCGTATATGACCGCAGATAAGCCGACCCCGTAGATAAGCCGAGGTGTTAACTTGACCATTGAAATACGAAAGAAAATGATATGACCTGTAGATAAGCCGAACCAGGAAGTGAAAGGCAAACAACACTGCGAAGTCGGACTGCAAGACATGTGCCGGTACACGCAGATATTCAATAATATAAGATGAAAAACGTTGTAATTATGTTGAAAAAGTCATTAATATTTCTAATAAAGATTTAACAAACCAGTCATCCACTTTCATAATGTGGGAAGCTGTTTCTCTTGTCTTTTTTTAATCTCATAATAATCATTGTATGTTGCCATCAACAACGAAGTGCCATTTTGTGAATCGGTGTATATAGAATTATGAACCCGTGAGAAAATATATCAGCTAGAGCGAAGACTCTCGGTTTGAATGCCGCATCGTAAGCATGGCGTTTTCGTTTCAACCTCATGATGAGAATGTCAGTCAGTAAAAATATAGCAACTTTTATACCACTAATGTTCGTTAATCCAATTGAATTAAATAAACTATGAACACATTACAGATTTTTTTACATAAAACAGCAGTGCATAAGGAGTGTAGCGCATATAATTGTCAAGTACCTATTATGAAAAAGGTTTTGCATTCATCAACGTTCAATTAAGTTTCTTCACTACCACTGGATGCTAATGGTTACACACAACCAAATGTTTTCCCATAGACTTCTATAGTAACGTTATGATTTTTTTTAAAATAACTAAGCATTCAACAGCTATTACCTGTAGGTGTGTGCACAGTTTGGCCTTAGAGCAGCAATAAAAAAAATAAAAATGACTAGCTTAGCCAGCTCCTTTTCCGAGTACCGGAAGCTAAACACACCACCCCCAGTTTCGCACCAGATGTCACCTACTTGAAAATAGCTGTGGTCACATTCAGCAAAAGTCATCATGTTGAAAAAGACAGTACTAAATATAGAAGAACATGGTCAGTTTTAATAACTGGATGGATGTACATTTGAAAGACATAAAAATCTTACAGAATATCCTCCAATCACAGCCTGCAGATATCTCTCGATCTGCACTGAAGGCTCCCTACGAAAACCGCACTCTCCAAACTGGTACTGATTTGGTGTAGTAGAACCTAATGAATTTAACCCTTCGGCAATGTTCTAAGTGTCTGGGGCTCTGATTATGGCAAATGCTATACTGGGGTACATTATTTTCATGATGAGAATCTATCTTGACAGTCCAGTCTCCCAGGGAAATCATGGGGAAACCCAGCCATTTGGGGAAAGTTTAAGGGAAAAAAAATGGCCGGTTGCTGCGCATCTCTTACACAACTGGGCGCCACAATTCAGTGTGCAGAGTTGTTTCCCTTGGGCATGCCAGAACCTGACTGTGGGTTTGAGTCCCAGTTTGCCCTGAATATGTTTCTAGGTTTGTCAGCTCATACTCATGTTCGTGGATTTCACCAAAATAGTAAACGTCAGACACCTACGTCACATCGGGCTTTCCTCCCACATTAAGCAGACACGCTGTGATATAAGTGGAATACAGATCAAAGCAGCATTAAATCTAACTCCCTCACTTAACACAGCCCTTGATGAGCTTATGGAGCCCTACTGGAGCCCCAATGAAGCCCTACTGAAGCCCTACTGAAGCCCTACAGGACCCCTACTGGAGTAAGTGAGTGAGTGAGTATGGTTTTACGCCGCTTTTAGCAATATTCCAGCAATATCACGGCAGGGGACACCAGAAATGGGCTTCACACATTGTACCCATGTCAGGAATCGAACCCGGGTCTTAGGCGTGATGAGCAAACGCTTTAACCACTAGGCTACCCAACCGCCCCGACCAGTACTGGAGTCCTCAGGGAGCTAAGTACCTGTTAGGAGGAATTATCAAAACAATGAACCGACTTCCCGACAACGTGAAATATTGGTGATTGCCTGTACAGATATACATGTACCATCTCTGTTTTGTGGAACAGCCAAGGTTTATGACCCTGCCATTATCGCCACCCCTATAAAAGTGCACCAGACTCACAATAAATATTGATTAAACAATTATTATAGTGATCAATATAGTGATCAAAATTCTCTTGTATTATGTAAACCATTGCTGCTGACATGTGTTGCAATTTATTGCAACAACATGTTACACTAGATTACCTATTGATGAGGCCCTTTGTTTGTTTGTGTACACACAAACAGCCCATCCAATGGGTGAGCGACCCCATGACACCCACTCCACGACCAGGTGGTTCCCGGGGAGACAAATAAGTTAACAGAACTATTTCAAATACGCTTTGATCGCCCACTGTGGACTGGTCATGTTATATATGGGGTGGGCCGGTGAATAGGTCTCAGGGCTAGTCGTAATCAATAGTCGTAATCAATTTGGACGACCCCACCTTCTTTCTCTGTCATTTTCTCATGATTCACCCACCCACCCTACTCCTTAATCTTATCATCCCAGCACCCCCTATAACAAATAAGCAGTCCCTTATAAGTAGTTTGTGTCATATTTTTAAAAGATGATATAGTATTGTTTGTTTTCTAATTTCTGATAAATTATTTTTCTTTTTAATCCTTAGGCGACATTCTTTTTATTTCTTGGTTTACACATGCGCCGTTCTTTCAAGGTCCACATTTTAAAAAAATATAAAAAATAAAAATTACTCCTTGTTTTATAACTGCTGATCTTTACTTTAAAAAAAGCATAAAAAGTACAATCAAAAAAGGAATTTTGTTTCCTCATCAAGTGTAAAGCAAAGGGAAGTCACTCTGATATTTCTCGCTGAGATGCTTCTCTTATACCATCAAAGCTTGTCAACACAAAGGGCAGTGTTGACCAGTTTAATCGCCCCCAAAATAGTATTATTAGTGTCTTTCATGCATTTCACAATAACATGAACATTGTTTTATTAACCTGAGAGTTTTTTTTTTATATATATGTTTGCCAACCTCACTTTTGATATAAGTTTGAAATACGTAAACCAAGAAATTTAAAAAATGTCGCCTTAAGTGTGTTTTCTTATTATCGTTGTCAATATTTTTACGCGAAAATCTGTTACTTCATTTCTGTTGAAAAGTTTTTATATAATCCTCCATAGTAGCTCACTGAGTGAGTTGATGTGACGAAGTGACTTGTCCTTTGAACAAATACTAGGATACAGGTCCAAGTTAACACTGACATCATATGATCACTCGAAAATATACTGTTTTGGAAATTTTATCAAATTTTATCCATGAATCAAATGTTTTTAAGAAATGTAGATGTGTAAACCAAGTTACCATGGTAAATGTTCCACAAGTTATAAGTATAATAACATTTTCAGTCACTGGAGATCTATGTGCATCTGTTGTGTTGTCAGAAATAAAATACCTTGCTTAACACAGAGCTTTTTAAGTAGGGATAAGATATATGGATGAACAACTTCTTTAATACAATGAGGAGCGACGTTTCGGTGTAGGTTCTAACACTGTTATCAAGCAAGTGTAGGTGTAGGTTCTAACACCGTTAGTGATCACAGTGTTAGTACCTACACCGAAACGTCGCTCCTAATTGTAATAAAGAAGTTGTTCATCCATATATCTTGTGCTTACTTGGTACTATAACTCCTAAATGCCTCTCAAAAAAGTTACAGAGCTTTTTGTTTTGGAAAATATAAGAGGTGAACAGTGCTCCAGACAAATGTTGTTCTCAGTGTTAATTGTTAACATAACGTGTCTATTTGTTCTCAAATATTCATCTAAACATCATTAAACTTCTGTTTAATGTATTGGATATTACCCTCCGCTTAAATGGGAACATTTCATATTAATGGTAAACGGATTTCTTCCTAATCCTGCATTATGATTGGCTAATAATAACACTCAAATTTCTGTCGTCTCAGTTGTGTTTACTCAAGTTGGGCAACAAAATACTAATGTACAACACAACGTCATTGAATTATAGTGGTGTATTATCGTACCATTACTCTTCAATTTCACAAATGAGCAGTACAGTACTTATTGGTTTAAAAAATATATCTAATACTCGTCAGTTCTCATAATGACTCATATTCCTCGAAAAATCTTGAACACTGGGTGAAAAAGACATTACGTGAGTTGTCCATACATTTGAAGTAAGTAAAAGGTCTGTATACTATAGACCAGCTGTAAATAAAGAGTGCCATGGTGTACTGCATTTCCTTTATCAACTCACTAATACAAGTAAGTTACATTTTCTGAATTGACAGTTTACATTAACATGCAGACAAAGGGAGGGAACTCTGGATGGTTTGGTCATACTTGAAGGACCCATGAAGATCCGGGGTAGAATAGGTCTTCAGCAACCCGTGCTTGCTGTGAAAGGGGACTATGCTTGTCGTAAGAGGTGACTAACGGGGTCGGGTGGTCAGGCTTGCTGACTTGGTTGATACATGTCACAGTATCCCAATTTATGGATGTCAATGTCTTTATTATGAGGAACACAACGTTTAGGAGTATATACTTCCTCCTCCATCAGGTGAATGAATGCTATGAGGCAGAGAACATATATATATGTACATATGTACATGTAAGAACAACAACAGTAATAAGGTAACTAAAGGTAACAGAACAAGGGAGGGCAACAGATAGTTGGCGCTGATAGGTGATTAGCAAAACACAATGGAAGCCAACACTGTACAGTACTTAGTGCTGATAGTTATGGACAACCGGAAGCCAGGACAGTGTTTTCACAATCATAACTAATGATGTTACTCAAGCACGCCTATGACTGGATATTAGGGCTGCAACGAATAACCTATGAGGCGAATACGATTTGTATCACGAATATAGGGTAATGAATACGAATATTAATTCACCAATACAATAACAAGTCAGCAGTTGATGTATTATTTGTCATATTCAGCATGTTCAGTGAGGCATAAATTATTTGACATGGTTTGTTAATTATCTATATTATACATTTATATACTGCACTTGTCCAGGTACTTAGTCTTAGTATCTGCTCAAATGCTACAATGACCAGTGACCAAATTCCCGTCAAATTAAATATTATAAGAGTGTTGTCTTAAAAGAAACCTATGCATATCATATGTTCTTATGGATGTTTTAGGTACAGGGTATGTAAATGCACATGATTGCATATTCATAAATATTCGATTCTAGTGGCCACGAATAACGAATTCAATTCATGAATGGATATGGTTCGATTCACCGAATACGCGAGTGAATCGTAACGGCCCTACTGGATATGATATAGATTTGTATCAAATTCTATGGAAGCTGCATGTTTGGCAAGTCTAGATTACTGCAGTATCTGAAAATGAAGAGAGTCACTGGGTTCCCTTTTATTATATTTTTATTAAGATAACTGAACAACTTTTTTTGTCTGTATGATATGTTCATTTCAGAGACTAGATGTTAGTCTAGCATCTTGGCTAAAAACACTTGTTGTGTTTGTATGAAGTATGTAGTAGCATGCATTTCAGTGAATGAGTGTAAATAAGCTTCTTGAAATTGGTCTTTCGAATTGTTTGTTTTGTTTTCAGGTTTAACCCTCTATGGGTTGGCCATCAGCGGAGGGATGGGAGTGCTTCCATTTGAGTTCACGTTGGTGCAAGTGTTGATCTTTACAGCTCTCATCGTGGCTGTGGACCCAGTTGCAGTAAGTCGGGCAACAGATTCTATAGGTGCCTCACAATCACCCATTCGGTTATCTTTACCCAATATTTGCAACAGATGTTTGTTCAAGAATGCATTTATGCAGATAGCAATGAAATGGGTCATTTTTTTTAAGTGTTTGGTCCCTTGTGATCTTTAAAAGTTCATTGACTCAATCTCATTAAAATCAGATCTTAGTTCTCGCTACCGCTGAACAAAGATCCGAGGACATCCCATTACGGGTCACCAATGGAATGACCAATCAGAAGGCAGCTTTCTCATGCTTTAAATTACGGCACTAATTTCAAATTGGCGACTTCACTTCGAAACATATTTTGACAAATTTCGATTATAAATTTGAAACCTGAACAAAAAACATTCTGGAATGGCTAATAGATGGTCTAGATTGTAAGGAATTAGAATTGTAATGATTAGAAATTACATTCCGGCTGTCACTTTCATAATCTGGTAAGCGACGCACTGATTGGTCGGATGAGAGGTCGTTCTGACGTGACCCCTACTGTGATGTCTTCAGATCTTTGTATAGCGGTAACGAGAACTAAGGTCTGATTTTAAAGAGATTGTTCATTGACTAAAAGTAACAATGTACAACTTGCTTGTCTTTCCATGAGGATTAGATATCTAGGGCAGAATAGGCCCATGGCAACCAACAATATCTAACAATAATAAATGCGTAAAACCCTTCAGGTTCCAATGTTTCATGTAAACCTATCTACAAATAAGATTTATTAATTGTGATAATAAATGGATTTTGGGGCCATGAATCAGCCATGAATGTGACAGACAACTGACAGTGATGTGATGGTGTTCCCCAGGTTCTGGCAGTGTTCCAGGAGGTGGGTGTCAACGACTGTCTCTACTTCCTGGTGTTCGGCGAGTCACTTCTCAACGGTAAGGTGAAGCCAAGCAGACACTTGACATTGTCCCCAGCTGATGTTTCAGGGAGATCCACTCCCTCTGTCAGGGAATCTCCTGGAACCTGACACCAATGTAATCTGTGTGATATTAGATTTGTCCAAGAGTTATGTTACCAACTGCAGACAACCTGCATTTAACACATGTTTTCTAACCCTGCCCATGTAAGAGTGAATATTATCCTACCCTATTTTTTATCCTGGTGATGAAATTTTCCAGAGTCAAATATGTAAAATGCTGCATCCATGACTGCAAATTTGAACACAATCCAATTGAGCCAGTACTGCATGTGTTTTGCTGCAGATGGTGTGACGGTTGTACTGTACCAGGTGTTTCAGACCTACAACGATCTACCAACGATCGGAGCTGACCAGGTGAGCTAGGGCCATCACAATGTGGTGTTTAAAGGTGACAGTTTGTATCTGTTAGCAGACCAGGTGAGGGCCATCACACTGTGGTGTTTAAAGGTTACAGTTTGTATCTGTTAGCAGACCAGGTGAGCTAGGGCCATCACGATGTGGTGTTTAAAGGTTACAGTTTGTATCTGTTAGCAGACAGGTGAGGGCCATCACAATGTGGTGTTTAAAGGTTACAGTTTGTATCTGTTAGCAGACAGGTGAGCTAGGGCCATCACAATGTGGTGTTTAAAGGTTACAGTTTGTGTCTGTTAGCAGACAGGTGAGGGCCATCACAATGTGGTGTTTAAAGGTTACAGTTTGTATCTGTTAGCAGACCAGGTGAGCTAGGGCCATCACAATGTGGTGTATAAAGGTTACAGTTTGTATCTGTTATTTTTCTATTCAGTGTGTGAAGCCTCTTTTTGATGTCCATTGATGTCATATGGCTGGAATATCGGCCAAAGTAGTGTAATAGTTGTGATGTGTGACAACAACAAAAAAGTGTAAAATCTGACCTGTATTGCCTGTATTGTTTGGTGTTTGATAACCCCTCTGCAGGGACTGATGTATTGGAGAAAACACGCTCACGAGGTTTTGGTAGACAGAGCATGCCCTGGGGAGAGGGAAAAACCAAGGGGGCGAAGCCTCCGCGGTTTTTCCTGACCCCCAGGGCATGCTCTGTCTACCAAAACCGAGGGAAAGTGTTTTTCCATGCTTATAAACCGAAAAAAGAAACTTAAAACAACATTTATCAACATTTTTATGTTTCGAACATACTTTCCATGAACCTTAGGAAACGAGCGTAAAATATCTGTTGCTGGCGTACGGATCTTGAAAAGGACATTCTAAAAAACAGTGAGGCTTATCAACACCTCTGTAGCCTCGTGGTACACTCACTGGGCTACAGATATGAAGGTTGCAAGTTCGATCCTCGGGAATATAAAGAAAACATTTGTCATTTGATTTTACATTTCATTACATGTTACAATCTGAACGGAAGTTATATTAATAAAATACCCAGGACATTATATAAAATCCCTGGGATATTATATAAAATCCCTGGGATATTATATAAAATCTCTGGGATATTATATAAAATCCCTGGGATATTATATAAAATCTCTGGGATATTATATAAAATCCCTGGGATATTATATAAAATCCCTGGGATATTATATAAAATCCCAGGGACATTACAACGTCCCTGTTTATGAGATTTAACCCGATTGGAAAGTAAAACCTCTCAATAGGTTTTAATGCCTATAGAAAGAAGTCTCTTACTTAATAGCGATCCCAATGAATAGGTTTATAATCTCATACCATCAACCAGTGCATTGTCCGGCCCATTGATATTTCTGACTGAGATGATAAATATGGATCATTAGCCCAGTTTGTTTCCATATCGAAGATATCATTTATTGGGAATGAGAAGTGTCTTATGCCAGCCATTTTTATTTCTAACATAAGATATTTACTATGTCGACAACATGAGGGCAATAATCTGTTTAGCATATAATTTAGCAAATAATGCTTGTTTAAAATGTAATTTCACTCACTGAAGAAGCTTTATAAATTGAGTAGGAATTCCATTTTTTAGTGAACCACCAAATTTATCATATAGTGCCAAATGACTTGCAGGCATATTTATCACTATGGTGACATGTTTGAAAAAATATCTTAGGAACAGTAGTATGTAGCTTCTTTTGGAAAGGAGGCATCGCTTTGATCATCGTAGTGCCACCAGTGACCAATCATATTCCACCTCTCATATCACTTGCATTTGCTTCAAACAAAATGGCAGCACCCAGTCAAGATGATATGACCAATAATCAAGATATATATTGTAATAAAACGGGTCTTACTTTGTGGATTGCATCAAATCATGTGAGGATCTTGATTAAAAACTTGAAAAGATTTGGAAAATCCTGCAATTGGCTGAAATCTACACGGCAGTTTATGAACCGGATGTCGATTTCGTTATGCGATTTTGATTGGACTATTCACAGACTCGTTCGTCCAGCCAAAATGTAACTCCATATTTCCAGCCTAGTTAGGCAAGGGTGGAAACTGGACTTTTATTGTTGGTTAGCTCCCTTGCCTCGGGAAGATGCCAAGTGATATCTGGGGCTTGAAATAAGTTGCTGCTAGGCGATCTCATTTGCATATTTTTTTATCATGATACCAACTTTATTGGATTGTTTTATTGCATCGACAACACTAACTATTACTTGATAAACAGCCTCTATTCACTCACTCGAGTTTCACATGAAAACTTTTGCATTTGGCTGTTGGGATTCCTGGCTACCAAAGATCCCAGTTGCAAAGGTTGACTATTGGGGCTATTTTCACTATTAGGCCAGGCTTTTTATATTTTTAGGATTACGGATATTTCAGCCCAAAGTCCAGGATTGGAGGAGGGGAAAAAAAATTAAAATGCCAGATGCATTTTTTTTAATGGAGAATGCCTCTGGCATACTTAATGAATATAGTCTGTGCTCAAAAGACCACCATTTGTGACGATAAAGCCCCTTGTAACAATAAAAATTCTACCACTTACAACACGGACAATTGTCAAGGGAGGCTATTCATGTTCGGCTTTGAGATCAACAAAGATCAATTATGTATCTCTTTACTAGTTTACAGTGGTAAATTCATAAGTGTTTTATTAAAAGGTGATGATAACAAATAAAATAACTGACTACACGGCTATCGGGGGGGGAAAAGAAAATGGCAATAAGATTTATTTCATTTTTTACAATTTCTCAAAAATTAGAGTCGGCGGGTCCGTAATCCGAAAAATATAAAACACCTGGCCTTAGGATTGTATGGCAATAGTAGCCCACACTATTGTAATAGTATTGCGATAGTAGTATACCAACTTTAAGGCTTCATAATTATATTGAATCAATCTAATAGAAATGAATGAAGTGTTGCTGACTATCTCAAAGACAGACATTTGTCACTACTCAAACCAAAGAGCTCTCATCTGAAGTTGTCGTAATCACTGCTTATTAAGGGTGAAAAGATACACCGATATTCCGATGCATCGCGATACTTGACCCACGATACGATATACGATAAACGTGGGCCCATTTATCGATACGCCACGATATGGAACGCAAATCTCAAGTACAGCGTTTCCTCGGTATTGTGCCTTTCAATAAACCGCTAACTTGGTTTTTGCGCGCGCTGACGCATGGCTCCTAAAAACATACTGGTACTTACATTTTTAATAAGCTCAGGTTTTACACCGACAGATGTTTTTCCCCATCTCATAAAACATTATCAGCTGATCACCGCAAGCACATAACACCGAAAATACCAGTCAGCAAATCCGAACTGAAGTACGCAATTCAATACCATTATTATACTATCTTGTTATTAAAACGTGTTCATTGTATATCTGGACTTGTGTTTGTAATATATTTTATTAATTTTATTCAAAATTTCATTTAATATTGTTTTCATTAAGTTATGTGAAATCGTGTGTGAAGAGATACAGCAACCACGGTCAGATTACCGCTTTTGATGCATTGAAACGAACTTTAGTTGCTAGAGAATGGATATATATATTAAAAATGCCATACTTTGACTCGTTAAAAGTCATATTTGTGGCAATTTGGCTAATATATGTCAACATAACGTTATCGCAATCGAAATACATGTAGCACGGGAAGTCCCTAGGGTGACTGGTCAAATTGTTCCATACGTAAAAATATCCTGCAATAGCAATCACCAGTACCAAAATGCTACACTTGTGGTTCTTATAATTATAAATATATAATTATATAGTAAAAGCTGCAACTAAGGTAACACGATATTTGAATAAATTATTCCTGATAAAACAATAATTTCAGATACAATGCATCAAAATTCTTTGAAGTTGTATCACTGGTGGAGTACATTAATTATTTTCTGGTGTTTGAACTTTGAATTGTTTTGAAGGAAAGTTGAACAACTTCAGTAGTCTTGTTATCATAAAATAATTTTGACTGTTCAAAAATCATGAAAGGTTCAATCTTTACATGCTTTAAGTCTTGTTTTTTTTTATCATTGCATATCGAGAAACATATCGTATCGTGACCAGAATATCGAGATGCGTATCATATCGTGACCTTCCTGTATCGTTGCAGCCCTACTGCTTACCAACCACACAGGCAGGATTGAAATTTCGCATCAAATAATTATGTATTTTTATTAATGTAAGATCGGTACGCGATAAAAGGCAAAGAACTGTGAAGAACGAAGTGTGGTTTATTTCACGATAATACATTGTTCTGTCATGACGTCATTTGTGGAGATTCAAACATACGCTCGCAACTTGATTGCGTTTGGTGACCAGGCTCGGTGGCCAGCCTCAGTGGCTAGGCTAAAAAAGAAAGGAAAAAAAGTACTAGAATTTGTACTTATTTTAAGAAAGTGTAATCCCAAATATTGCGTTTGTTGCAAGGATATTTCTGCAAATACTGTTCACTTACATTCCCTGGAATATCTTCCTATGTTCACTACCTCCAGAACTCAACTTTCCCACAAGGCAAGTCTCCAGTGTTAAGAACTCTCCTGCATAAGCCAAATTTTGATGTGTCATTAAGTACCATGTTTGCCATGTCACCATATACACATATTCAGGAACTGCTGCACATTTAGGTGCATCTATTCTGGTGTCAGAGGGAACGAGGGAGAGTCACGGTGTTTGCAGCAGAATATCTAATGAGGTGGTGACTGTTTCAGATTGTACTCGGTATTGTCAAGTTCTTTGTGGTGTGTTTTGGCGGCCTGTTTCTGGGGGTGTTGGCAGGTGTCATGACTGCTGTCATCACCAAGTTCACCGTACACGTTAAAGGTAATGTACATGCACATACTGATGAGAACCCTTTCTGTTTGTAGTGACTGCCATTAAATTGCTAATACTCCCCAGCTCCTACTTAACTATGAAGTACATGATCTCGTTAATAATTTTACCTCTGTCTGGTTTCACCAGAATCCATATACCGATATATTTCTCGCATGCTGCCATTTTCTTTTTGTATGCAAGAACAATGGGATGTGGTACGATGTTTCCCTTCGTAAATTGGCAAGAATGTCAACGTATATATATAGCTATTTATATGTTATAATTGTCCTTTAACACATCAAGTAAATTAACATTACTCAACATTTATTAAGATGTAAAGGGTTGGTCAGCTGATTGGTCAGTTCATGTAAACCTCGCATGTAAATCTTCAAATCTCACAGTCTAACGTGAAAGGGCCACTTGGTCTCATGCAGCAGTGATCAGTATCCACCTGGCTCCGAGACCTGTCCCTCAGTACATGGTGTCTGTTACACAGAGACCTGTCCCTCAGTACATGGTGTCTGTCACACAGAGACCTGTCCCTCAGTACATGGTGTCTGTCACACAGAGACCTGTCCCTCAGTACATGGTGTCTGTCACACAGAGACCTGTCCCTCAGTACATGGTGTCTGTCACACAGAGACCTGTCCCTCAGTACATGGTGTCTGTCACACAGAGACCTGTCCCTCAGTACATGGTGTCTGTCACACAGAGACCTGTCCCTCAGTACATGGTGTCTGTCACACATAGACCTGTCCCTCAGTACATGGTGTCTGTCACACAGAGACCTGTCCCTCAGTACATGGTGTCTGTCACACAGAGACCTGTCCCTCAGTACATGGTGTCTGTCACACAGAGGCCTGTCCCTCAGTACATGGTGTCTGTCACACAGAGACTTGTTTGATTACATCCTGCCTTAACACAATATGTAAGAAACTCTAACTAGAGTTTAGACTGGAAGCAGTCCCTGTTGCCGATATTAATTTTTGAAAATCTGAGGTATTGTTTTTCTTCTTCCCTGGAGTGTTAAAAAAAATCCAGCTATATAGTGTTGTAATTTGTTTTCACTCTCTATAGTGTATTTGTAATTGTATATATTTTGTATATTTAATGTACACCCCCTCTCACCTCTTCCCCCCCCCCCCCCCCCCCCCCTCCTTTTTTTATTTTAAACCACCAATCATTTTCTGAAAGGATTCCATGAACCAAGTTGTATAGAAATAAATTGGTAAATTAAAAAAAATCATTTTGTTATTTGCTGTAGTTCAATTTTTCAAATCTTGGTTGTGTTCCTCCAAATAAGTGTGACGACTTCCTCCTATTTATGGACTATTTGTATTGCAGTTGTGCAGCCTCTGGTGATCTACAGCATGGCATACCTCGGCTTCCTCCTGGCAGAGCTGTTCGAGTTCTCCGGTATCATTAGCATCATCGGCTGTGGCCTTGTCCAGGTCCAGTACGCCTTCCACAACATCAGCGACAAGTCCAAGACCACCGTCAAATACTTCACCAAGGTCATCAGGTGAAAGTCATAAATTAATTGCTTGTACTAATTTTAAAAAATGCATGTACAGTAAACTATGGTTATAACAAACACGCTTATAACGAACTAACGGATATAACGAACTAACTTTTTAGTCCCGACTATATGCTGTAGTTATGCTGTATAAATGCTTATAACGAATTACGGTTATAACGAACTAAAATTAGTAGTCCCTTTGAGTTCGTTATAACCGTAGTTTACTGTAATGACACAGATGATATATATTAAGGTGCTAATATGATACTCAGCCTTTGTTGTGGGTGGAATAATAACAATACAGAATCAGCAGACTGAATTACCGGTACCTAGCTTGTATTTCTTGTGTCCTTGTGATATTTTAGAGCATTAGGCCTGAAAAAAGTCCTCAGCTTCAAATTCATTTCAATTCATATTCTGAGATTTGTTTGGTTTTATTTGTGGGGGGTTATTTTTAAATATATTTTTTATTATTTTTTGGAGAGGAGGAGGGCGTGTTAAAATCAAAAGCCCATTAGCATGCGTACTGAGGGATTGGTCTGGGCCTGCTTAGAAGCCAGTTTTTGGCCCTAAGTCTGCAGGAAATGTCAATAAACGTTCCATATTGGAATTAAACATTTCCCAAGTCATGCTGTAAGTGATATAATTGATGTCATGGCTTTGGTCTTTTACTGATAACATGATCCATACAGAGGAAGATGCTTTAAGGATTAGTTTAACATTATTGCATTGAATCCAACGTTACGAGTCAATGTTAAAATACCTCTGAGTTTAGGAAAATAAGTACATGAACAAAATAATGAATCTGTGTGCCAAGGGCACTTAGTTTGGAATCCTAGATAAATCCTTGATAACATTAGAACACGGCGCCCACCCTTTCCATCCCAAACAGTGAGTGTTGTGCTTGCATGTATGAGTGAGTGAGTGAGTATGGTTTTACACCGCTTTTAGCAATATTCCAGCAATATCACGGCGAAGCACCAGAAATGGGCTTCACACATTGTACCCATGTCGGGAATTGAACCCGGGTCTTCGGCATGACGAGCGAACGCTTTAACCACTAGGCTACCCGACCGCCCCTGCATGTATGAACATTGACCTTATCTGTTCCTTCGGCAGCACCACCATGGAGATTGTGATCTTCCTGTTCCTGGGCCTGGCCTTGATAAGAGAACACTACTGGCACACAGGCTTCGTGCTGTGGACCATCCTCTTCTGCTTCGTCTACAGGTTCATCAGTAAGTCACTCGTGTCCAACCGTGAACATCCAGGTTAGAATAGGTCTTCACCAACCCATACTTGTCGTAAGAGGCGACTAACATGATCGGGGGGTAAGGCTCGCTGACTTGGTTGATCATGTCATTGTATCCCAAATGCGTAGATCCCTTTGGCTCACCAGAAACCTATGATTGTGGGTTCGAATCCCTGTTCGCCCCGATTATGTTTCTAGGTTTGTCAGCACCATACCCGTGCTTACGGGTTTCACTGAAGTGGTAAACGTCTAAGACCTGCATCACTTCTGGCTTTCCTCCCACATTAAGCTGACAAGCCGTGATATAACAGCAATACTGTTAAAAGCGGCATTAAACCCAACTCACTCACTCAGTTGTGTAGATCGAAGCTCATGATGTCAATCACTGGATTGTCTGGTCCAGACTCGATTTTTTACAGACAGATGTCATGTAGCCCGAATATTGCTGAGTGCGGCGTTAAACAACAAACAAACAAATGAATGTTGTTTTCTGCCAAATCAGCAGTGTTCAAATGTATCGGCTGGTGCTAGGTAAACTAGTGGTTAATAGCATGAGCAATCAGCCTGGCCATCAGGGAAGATATCACACCATCAGCCCGGCCATGCATACATATGACTCATACGGACAGTTCTTACCATGCTGGGGGCACGGGTGGCCCAGTCGTCTTAGGCGCCGCGATTCGCTGTGCAGACTTGCGTCCCTTGGGCACGCCAGAAACCTATGATTGTGGGTTCGAATCCCGGTTCGCCCCAATTATGTTTCTAGGTTTGTCAGCACCATACCCGGGCTGTGGGTTTCACCGAAGTGGTAAACGTCTGAGACCTGCATCACTTGGGGCTTTCCTCCCACATTAACTCACTCACTCTTACCATGCTTATCATGCCTACAGAAATTATTTGGTACTGGACATCCCTTTGAGGTTGGCACAGTTCCCTAGCATGCATGTGTGTGGTAAGATCTGGCTGAGGTTTGGTTATGTTAGAGGTTACATACTGACTAATACATTGTGTTCAAGGGAGATTGCCAACAACGTATTGCAGACTTTAAACAAAAACAAATGCATATCCTTAAGGAAAATTGTAGCATGTATGTGTGGTTTTGTTTTTCAGTCACCTTCTTCTTGTCTTTCCTGATCAACAAGCTGGACAAGTTCCGAGTGAGGAAGATTGGCTATGACGAGCAGTTCATGATAGTGAGTATGTTGATGACACTGAAGTAGTACTCAGACAAACAGTATATCGATGACACTGAAGTAGTACTCAAACAAACAGTATATCGATGACACTGAAGTAGTACTCAGACAAACAGTATATCTAAGACACTGAAGTAGTACTCAGACAAACAGTATATCTATGACACTAAAGTAGTACTCAGACAAACAGTATATCGATGACACTGAAGTAGTACTCAGACAAACAGTATATCGATGACACTGAAGTAGTACTCAGACAAACAGTATATCGATGACACTGAAGTAGTACTCAGACAAACAGTATATCGATGACACTGAAGTAGTACTCAGACAAACAGTATATCGATGACACTGAAGTAGTACTCAGACAAACAGTATATCGATGACACTGAAGTAGTACTCACACAAACAGTAAATCGATGACACTGAAGTAGTACTCGGACAAACAGAATATCGATGACACTGAAGTAGTACTCAGACAAACAGTATATCGATGACACGGAAGTAGTACTCAGACAAACAGTATATTGATGACACTGAAGTAGTACACGGACAAACAGTATATCGATGACACAGAAGTAGTACTCAGACAAACAGTATATCTATGACACTAAAGTAGTACTCAGACAAACAGTGTATCTATGACACTAAAGTAGTACACAGACAAACAGTATATCTATGACACTGAAGTAGTACTCAGACAAACAGTATATCTATGACACTGAAGTAGTACTCAGACAAACAGTATATCTATGACACTAAAGTAGTACTCAGACAAACAGTGTATCTATGACACTAAAGTAGTACTCAGACAAACAGTGTATCTATGACACTGAAGTAGTACTCAGACAAACAGTATATCGATCAAACGGAAGTAGTACTCAGACAAACAGTACATTAATGACACTGAAGTATTACCCAGACAGTTCTTATGGGAGGGGATTGATGGATGTCAACGTCTTTATTATGAGGAACACAACGTTTCGGAGTATATACTTACTCCTTCATCAGGTGGATAAACGCTATGAGGCAGACAACATGAACCTGTAAGAACAATAAAAGTAATACGATGTCAGTTGTCCAGCATGTTGTAGAAAACAGAGTATGCTTGATTTGACATGGAAATTTGAAAAATATTGTATTTCGTGACAATAATAACTGACGCAATGGATTTAAACTGACGCACCTATTTCCTAGAAACCTTTCCTTGTTGTTTAGCCTTTCATTCCAGGAGATATCTATGAAATAAATGATTAGTTCATATAACAAATTGTAATTGTTCTGTTACACCAAGAAAATATTAAAGAAAACCAATCACATTGAAATCAAATTTCACCATCAGGAAATAAAGACCTTCCAACTTGCTCAACAAGCAAAAAATCACAAATAAGTTAAAGACGTTGCATAATTAGTACAATGAAGGTCTGCAAAATACAGCTGGTGTCCCTGAAACTGTCCTGCCCAATCTTATGCCGTAATCATGGTAAAGATGGACTGGTGCAGTACTGTCTGATTTGGACCTTGTGAAATAGTTTTAATGGCCGCTAGTGATGACCTTGACCTTGCTTGCAGGCCTATGGAGGACTGCGGGGGGCCGTGTGCTTCTCCCTGGTGATGCTGCTGGATGAAGCCTCTCTGCCTCCCAACATGAAGAATATGTTCGTCACAACCACGCTTATTGTCATCATGTTTACTGTGTTTGTTCAGGTAACAGACTTCAAAATCTTGTAGATCAAGGACTTAGTTACAGCTTTGATTCCGTTTGATTTCATGCCAGGTATTTATTTATCCACCCCTGTTCAGAGGCCAGTATTCGCCCCCCCCCCCCCCCCAAAAGAATTGTACGCAAAACATCTTGAAAAAAATTATCAGGCTTCAGACTGTTTGGAAAATAGGAATTGCCTACCACAAAAACGACATTTTTGCATGTTTTTTTTGTTTTTTTAATAAATCAGGCTCATAGTTTTTAATAAAAAACTGGTTTTGTAGCTGAAAAATATCTAATCAATACAAAATCCTAGGCCCCCCCCCCAAGAATATCAAACGATCAGTCCCTTATAATCCTCACCACTTGAAATAGTATTACGAAATATTGTGATGATCAATTAACGAAGATAGCTGCATGTGTGCTAATACTTTTAAAGTGGCTGGATACTTACAGTAATGACAAAAATTACAAAGTTCGCTTTTCAAGAAATATCCAAGCTGTTAGTGATAACATCACCATAGAGTTTTGATCCCGTGGCTACAATCTGACTGAGGATTGGCAGAGGACTGCGAGCGACTATATTTAGCAGAACGTGCAACATATGTACATTACCAGCACAAAATGAAAGAAAAATCATGCAGATGTAGTATTGAAGGGCTATTGACCAACGTCACTGCTAAATATAACTGCTACTGCATACTAGATGTGATCCTCTTCCTCTGCATGTGTTTCTTCATGTTTTCTCCTCCACAAACCCTCTTCTTCTCCTGGGGCGGTAGGGTAGCCCAGTGGTTAAAGCGTTCGCTCGTCAGCCAAAGACCCGGGTTCAATTCCCGACATGGGTGCAATGTGTGAAGCCCATTTCTGGTGTCCCCCGCCGTGATATTGCTGGAATGTTGCTAAAAGCGGCGTAAAACCATACTCACTCACTCACTCTTCTTCTCCTTCTCATTCTTCCTCTCCTTCTGTTCCTTTTCTCCTCATTCTGCCTCTCCACTTTCTCTTCTCCTTCCTCTTCTCCTTCTCCTCCTCCTTCCTCTCCCTTCTCTTCTTTTCTCCTCCTCCTTCTTCTCCCTTCTGTGCTTGTCTATATCCAGTTCAAAGTTCTTTGTGTACTTACATGTCCTATATTTAACATACTGCTCCTGCTATGTTGTCCCAGGGTATCACCATGAAGCCTCTGGTGGAAGTGTTCAAGGTCAAGCTTGCCCCGGAGAAGCAGCTCAGCATGTACCGGGAGCTCAGCAACCATGTACGTAAGATCTACAACTCCAGTGACTCCAGGAAGAAAGGGTCTGGAAGTATTACTATAAACCTCTAATGAAGTGTTTTTACGGGGCCTTCTTTTTGTAGAACAATCTTTTTGCAGGAACTTTCTACAATATCATGAAATGTCTACATTCTCCTTCAAGACATTTTTTCATCTGTTATTTGCAGGAGGCAGCAGTAGTAGAGGGCATTGTCAAATATTGGTATGCCATCGTCAAACATTTTATACTGCCATGGTAATTTTGGTAAAAAACATATTTTCACATGTTATGGGTTTTCAAACACTTAAGACACAGTCGTAGTTTTTCTTTCAGCAATCAAATTAACAAGTCTTCTTAATAAGCGAGAGTAATCGTGATAAACATTTGATGTTTAAAAAAACGTATGATGTCCGAAAACCTATGATCCGACGATATATTATATTTATTGACAGGTATGTATCATTATACAAGACTGAAACTCATCCCCGTATCATTCCCCTTCATTGTACTCTCAAAGAATCCAGGTCAATCTTAATGCAAGCCTTCTTTGATGCTGTCTTGGATCAGCTTCAGGCCACCGAAGAAAAACGAAACGTGTTCAACAAAACAGAAATAGATAAATACTATTTGTCTCTCTTGCACAATCAGATATCAACTAGCAGAAATATGAGTACAAATCACTTGTTCAAGGACAGGTTGACAATGTATTCACGAACTAAAATTAGTGGTCCCTTTGAGTTTGTTATAACCGTAGTTTACTGTCGTCTGCTCTCTTGTCATTTTCCAAACCCATCTCAGCTCATTCTCAACACAGCAAGGGGGTTTAGTATGCAAAATCTTCTCATATTTCTGTTAGTCGTTATTTTAGTTTGCAATATAGACAAATAGCATACCCATTTTTTGAAACACTTTGGGTTTTTTCTTTGGGAGGCTGTGAGGTGTGGCAAATGACCTTGACCCTGCTTCACACATGTCCTCCATTGTTGTTCCAGATCATTGATCACCTGATGGCAGGGATGGAAGATATCATTGGATTTAATGGAAAATACTCTTTCAAGGTAAAAACAAAGAAAAAGTCATTTGTTTCTTGCTTCTTTGCTTCTGTTTCAGCTTGTCCAACAATTCATGTTCTCAAACAAAATATTTTATCTTAAGAGCAAGTGTCTGAAGGTGGACTCAACTGCATTATATCTGTCACACGGGTGGCCCAGTCGTCTAAGGCACCGCGATTCGCTGTGTAGAGTTGCATCCTTGGGCACTCCAGAATCGTGGGTTTCACCGAAGTGGTAAAAGTCTGAGACCTGCATCACCTTGGACTTTCCTCCCACATTAAGCTGACACACAGCGATATAACTGTAATACTGTTAAAAGCGGCGTCAAACCTAATTCACTCACTCACTCACTACATGTGCCACCACTCCTCAACAGTCACATTCCATCCCACACACTTAGATCAAAGGACATCAGACTCACAACAAGAACAAAATATGGCCATGACTCTTTCCAGTGTGCATCATCTGTGCCTTGGAACAATCTTCCTCAAAATCAATCTGCATCCAGTCTCCAAGATTTCTTCTACGAACAGAACACACACCTGTTTTCTCCCACGTCATCCTCTGTATCCCCAAGGCTCACATTTCCGTACACCTACACTAACACCTGGGCCAATCCCTTGGTTGTCACGATCTCAAATTATCTGCCCTTGATTTTCATTATTAGCTACTCAGTGTAACCGGCCTATCAGAATGCTTGCCACAAGCCTCAATTGGCAAAATCAACAACATGGCGGCCTGTCTGTCCCATTGATTACCATAGAGTTTGCAAGAAATTCAACATTGAAAAACTCTGAAACTCAAAAGAAAGCCTTCAAAATCTTTTTGGTGTCAGGATGTCTTCATGTCCATTAAAACTGGTGGAGAACCTGCCTCACCCATTACCTTTTCCCTTATCTAGACATTTGGTGGGTCGGTATAATGTTGATGAAATTCAAGGGCGGGTAATTTGAGATCGTGATAAACCACAGGAATGGATCCAGGGATTAGTGTATACAAGCCCAGGAGAGGACGCCTCCCTGTAGACTGCATCATGAACATTGTCTAAGCAACACCCGTGAGCCATCTTCCCGAGACAAGGGAGTTACCTGACTGTAAAAGTCCTGTTAAAAACATGAAAAGATTTGGAAAATATCTGTTGACACAAAGTTAACCATACACATGCTTTGCAAAGCCTGCAATCGACCGAAATCTGCACAGAAGTTTAGAAACCGGATGTTATTTCGTTACACGATGCAAAGACTCGTTAGGCCAGCCAAAAAATAATTCCAACCTAGTTTGGCAATGGTGGAAACTGGACTTTTATAGTCAGTTAACTCCCTTGCTTCCGGAGGATTCTGTGAGCAGCCTAGCTGGAACTCATCACCATATACATGTAACTGTTTTTACTTTTCAGGAAAAGCTAGAAAATTTCGATAGTCGTTACATCCGGCCATGTCTGCAGATTGAGCCCCAGAGGAGTGATTCTGAGCTGAAGGCTTTCTACAACAAGATTGTCTTAAAGTAGGTGCTCTCTTTATACTGGACACTCTGTAATCCAACATTTTCTACATTCTGGACACGATGCATCAATCAATACTTTATATCAGATAAAACCTGAGGGTCAACTCCCACTACTAGAACAGAATTAAAGTCTTAAAACTATGTACAATGTAAAATGTAGATATAGCATAAATTAATAATGATAACATTGTTTATTAAAATGTAGGTTGGTTCCATTTTGCCAACAAAGTTATTCCTTTCCTGTTGTATTTTTAAGTTCTATGTGTAAAACGATACAGGATTAAAAAATGAATCGGAACAGTATCGCATATTGTATCCTTGGACAATAATGTTGATGCATTGAAATACTGGTGAATCGTGACATCCCGATTGACGTCTATATATTCTGGAATGTCCAATAGATGGCCCAGATTTATCTGATTGTATGGCAGTATTTCCCACGAGCTATGCAAAGTTTCTTCCTTTCAAATGTTTATCGAACGCCTTTGTGTCTAGAGGAAGAGCATCCGCCTAGAGAGCGGAAGGTCCGGGGTTCAATCCCCGGCCGCGTCATACCAAAGATGTTAAAAGATGGTACTTGTTGTTACCCTGTCTGGCACTCGGCATTAAGGGGCTAAAACAAGAACTGGTCAGCTCGGACTCCGTAAACTGTGTTTTAGTGAGGTGTTCTATGCTAAACTGCGGCATGGTATCTCAGTGAGATAGCACTATAAATCAGCATCAGTCCAGACAAGTACAGGCAGGCACACACACACACATGCATGCACACTACTATATAATTGCAATAATCCTGGATGCAACGTTAAACCCCATTTCACCTCACCTCAAATGTTTATCCCATTAAAGCGAGAAAAGAACGATGATTTTAAAGGATTCAGTCGTACAGCCCATAACTGTAATTACCCTGAATACCCTGTTAACCTATTCAAGGTTGCATGATCAGAAAACACTCTCCGACTGTCACTTTCCTCATCGGGTAAGCAACGCTCTGATTGGTTGGATGAAAGGCCATTAACGTGACCCGTAATGGGATGTCCGCAGGTCTTTGTTTACAATGGCAGCAACAGCTAAGATCAGATTTTAATGACACTGAGTGATAAGTTAAACAGAATGTGAAAATGGATTTGTTATGTTTTCATTTCAGAGAACATTTCAAGTACTTGAGGATGTGTGGTGTCAAGTCTATGCCAGGGGAGGCAAATATGTGAGCAACTTTTCCTTATTGCTACCTCGATGTACCCAAATATCATCAGATATAATCTTGAATTTGATAGGAAAAACTGTCAAAACAAGATTGATGCTGAGTCCTAATCAACAAACTCTACAACTGTCTGTTCTGTGGTTGTCAGCTGTATGTTCAGTGATAATACGATCAATGAAACAGACCTGTATCTCACTTAAAGTATAGCTGCTTTAAATCTCGTTATCGTAAGACCACTTTACCTCCTAAAACTAATTTTAGAGCAACAAATGTTGAAGTATGGGAGTTGTGACAACCATGTTGGTAAGATGAGTGTGTGATAAGACGAGTACTGGTAAGATGGGTGTGTGATAAGACGAGTACTGGTAAGATGGGTGTGTGATAAGACGAGTACTAGTAAGATGGGTATGTGATAAGACGAGTACTGGTAAGATGGGTGTGTGATAAGACGAGTACTAGTAAGATGGGTGTGTGATAAGACGAGTACTGGTAAGATGGGTATGTGATAAGACGAGTACTGGTAAGATGGGTGTGTGATAAGACGAGTACTAGTAAGATGGGTGTGTGATAAGACGAGTACTGGTAAGATGGGTGTGTGATAAGACGAGTACTAGTAAGATGAGTGTGTGATAAGACGAGTACTGGTAAGATGGGTGTGTGATAAGACGAGTACTGGTAAGATGGGTGTGTGATAAGAAGAGTACTGGTGAGATGGGTGTGTGATAAGACGAGTACTGGTAAGATGGGTTTGTGATAAGACGAGTACTAGTAAGATGGGTGTGTGATAAGACAAGTACTAGTAAGATGGGTGTGTGAGAAGACGAGTACTAGTAAGATGGGTGTGTGATAAGACGAGTACTAGTAAGATGAGTGTGTGATAAGACGAGTACTAGTAAGATGGGTGTGTGATAAGACGAGTACTAGTAAGATGGGTGTGTGATAAGACGAGTACTAGTAAGATGGGTGTGTGATAAGACGAGTACTAGTAAGATGAGTATGTGATAAGACGAGTACTAGTAAGATTGGTGTGTGATAAGACGAGTACTGGTAAGATGAGTGTGTGATAAGACGAGTACTAGTAAGATGAGTATGTGATAAGACGAGTACTAGTAAGATGGGTGTGTGATAAGACGAGTACTAGTAAGATGGGTGTGTGATAAGACGAGTACTAGTAAGATGGGTGTGTGATAAGACGAGTACTAGTAAGATGGGTGTGTGATAAGACGAGTACTAGTAAGATGAGTGTGTGATAAGACGAGTACTAGTAAGATGAGTGTGTGATAAGATGAGTACTAGTAAGATGGGTGTGTGATAAGACGAGTACTGGTAAGATGGGTGTGTGATAAGACGAGTTCTGGTAAGATGGGTGTGTGATAAGACGAGTACTGGTAAGATAGGTGTGTGATAAGACGAGTACTGGTAAGATTGGTGTGTGATAAGACGAGTACTGGTAAGATGAGTGTGTGATAAGACGAGTACTAGTAAGATGAGTATGTGATAAGACGAGTACTAGTAAGATGGGTGTGTGATAAGACGAGTACTAGTAAGATGGGTGTGTGATAAGACGAGTACTGGTAAGATTGGTGTGTGATAAGACGAGTTCTAGTAAGATGGGTGTGTGATAAGACGAGTACTGGTAAGATGGGTGTGTGATAAGACGAGTACTAGTAAGATGGGTGTGTGATAAGACAAGTACTGGTAAGATAGGTGTGTGATAAGACGAGTACTAGTAAGATGGGTGTGTGATAAGACGAGTACTGGTAAGATAAGTGTGTGATAAGACGAGTACTGGTTATATGATGCATGTCATAAAATGCATAAACAGTAAACTACGTTGAAAAAGAACACGCTTATAATGAACTGACAAAAATAACGAACTTATTTTTTAGTCCGGGGCATTTGTTGCATATATGCTGTAGATATGCTTATAATGAAATATGGTTATTACGGACTAAAATTAGTGGTCACTTTGAGTTCGTAAACGATCGTTTACTATAATAAGATGCGTGTGTGAAGAGACCTGTGTATGTGCTGTGTGTTTCAGCCCTCACATTGACACCAGCATGTACCTGCCAGGTATTGGACAGAAGCCTGTCATTGGGGAAGAGGATGACGACGCCAACCAGATGCCTGTAGAAATAGAGCCAGGTAGGGCTGCTTGACCTGATGACCACCACCTGTTGACCACCACTTGTATCCCCTGTGGTCCTGTGATGTAGTCAAGTCTGTGATGTATGCTAGCAAACCATGTTGGTTATTCAAAAATTGACAATAACCAGAAAAATTATATTAGGCCCACCTTTTCTTTTTAGGAATATGTAGATTTGTATTTATTTGGTATAATTCCCTTGATCTCCAGCTGATTGAGTGAGTGAGTGAGTGAGGTTTTATGCCGCTTTTAGCATTATTCCAGCAATATCACAGTGGGGAAACCAGAAACAGGCTTCACACATTGTACCCATGTGGGGAAAAGGCGACTATGCTTGTTGTAAGAGGGGACTAACAGCATTGAGTGGTCAGGCTCGCTGACTTTGTTGATTCATGTCATCGTATCCCATTTGCATAGATTGATGCTCATGATGTCAATCACTGGATTGTCTGGTACAGACTTGATTATTTACAGATTGCTGGAATATTGTTCAGTGCGGCATTAAACAACAAACAAACACATATCCTGGGTGGAAAGATGCCCTAATGAGGCCAGACAGCAGACAAATAATGGGTATTGTCCCATAATATAAGCTGAATCTAAATCAATATTCTTCTTACTCCTAGTAGTTTGTTATCAGTGCAATGTAAACTGCATTACTGCATGTATATTTCAGAGCCTGCAGTGCGAAGAAGACATAAATCCAAAGACCAAGATGTTGATGCGAAGAGTCTCCGTCACCTCCTACTGTCTCATCATACCAGCAGGATGGTAGGCATTTTTTTAACCTTTCAGTCCTTTCTGATGTATCTCTGCATTGTTCAATGGTCAAAATATGCACAAGCATGGCTCAAGTTAAGGTGGTGAGGTGAGGTGAAATGGGGTTTAACGTCGTGTCCAAGATTATTGCACTTATATGCATGCACGTGTGTGTGTGTGTGTGTGTGTGTGTATGTGTGTGTGTGTGTGTGTGTGTGTGTTTGTGGCTGCTTGTACTAGTCCGGACTGATGCTGATTTAGAGTGCTAGCCCACTGAGATACCATGCCCCAGTTTAACATGAATACCCCACTCAGACACAGTATACCGACTCCGAGCCGACCAGTCCTTGTTTTAGCCCCTTAATGCTGAGCGCCAGACAGGGTAACAACAAGTACCATCTTTTAACGTCTTTTGGTATTACGCGGTTGGGGATCGAACCCTGGACCTTCTGCTCTCCGGGCGGATGCTCTACCATTAGACCACAGAGGCTGTCCTTAAGTTAAGGAACTGGGTATATCCCAGAGGAATTGCCAGGGATTCACGCAAATTAATTACAATCATGCATATTACAATGAGTTGTGTAGGAGAGATCACACACATAAATGATGAAACCCGCATTTTAAATTTCACTGTGTAACATTTTTATTTGTTAAAACTGTAATAGCATGTAAATAAATCACACAGTAGTCTGTCATTAGTTGTGAAATCGCAAAGTTTAGTTTGATATAAGAAAAGTCTATCATCCTCACGCTGTTATGTTTACTACGAAAAACAAAGTAAAAGAAATTCCTGCAATATATTTAGAAACATGATCAAAACCACCCCTTCATTTTTCAATTTTTGGCAAAATCTCTGCATCCCTAAGGCATGTGAATTTGCTCATAATATCGATCACTGGTTTCTCTGGTCAAGATGCAATTTTTTAAAGACTGAGATTGCAACGCTAAATAACAATTACCCATGGAGTTTATCTCTATTAATATCTCTATGAAGTTTGGGGGGCACGGGTGGCTAGTCGTCTAAGGCGCCGCAATTCGCTGTGCAGAGTTGCGTCCATTGGGAACACCAGAAACCTATGATTGTGGGTTCGAATCCCCGTTCGTCCCGATTATGTTTCTAGGTTTGACAGCACCATACCCGTGCTCGTGGGTTTCACTGAAGTGGTAATCGTCTGATACCTGCATCACTTCGGGCTTTCCTCCAAAATTAAGCTGACACGCCGTGATATAACTGGAATACTGTTAAAAGCGGCGTTAAACCCAACTCACTCACTCACTCTTTGAAGTTTGAACCACATAACAGTATATTTTATAAAGAATAACAATAATAACAATATTCTGGAAGTTGTGGAATTTATATACATGTCTCTTGCAGATGCTCCACAGCAACTACGACAAGAACCTGACAGAAGAGTATCGGTCAAGCATGGCCAATCAGATTCAGAAAAAGACGGCAAGAAACCGACGCCTTCAACGACTGAAGTCATCGACATCACCATCATCCCCATCGTCCCCGGTGTCAGACAGACCGGCGTCCTGGTCCGACTTCAAGGCTCAGGCCTGTGAAGAACGAAAGGAGAAAGACGATCATGCCCATCCCAGGGCTGTAACCATTGACCTCGGTAATACAGCACGCATGGGGATGGTGGAGCCTGATCTACCCAGAGAGGAACCTAGTCTCGATGCTGTGTTTGAAGAGGAGGAAACTGACCATGCTGGTAAGGAAACTGAGACGAAGCCATTGTTACGACGAGAACACACCGTGGGCGGAATTGGTCCCAAGTCCGCACCACCCAGACCTGCTCCAGGCATGGAGAGGCAGCTGGCTATGGATGAAATTCCTTTGAAAGAATTAAATTCAAAAGACGATCCCATGGTTTAAGGACATATATTTGATGAACTGTCTTGTGACCATAATACAACAAATAAAACGCCTTTGAATGAATTAGATGTTTAAGATAGTGCTATATGTTTGCATATTATTATTTTTTTATTGACCATAATCAAAGCTAGGTGTGGATGAAATGCCTTTGACAGAGTTTGGATCAAATATTATTCCACATTTTCGGGGAAAAATTGTTATTAATCATGTAGAAGATTTTGAAAATTTGGTTTGCATTTAAACAAAATCAAATAACAGATACAAAAAGAAAAATTTGAACATTGGTGAAATATTTTGAAAGGAACAGGTGTTTTGTAATGTTTAAAGGTTTTAGTTGCAGCTGATTTCATAAAAAGTTGTTGACTGACATCATTGTAGATTCGTTAGGTTCATAAACTTAATCATTTAGTATTAAAGGTGAAATTCTTTGTATGGTGTTTATTGATTGGAACACATAAGTGCAATCTCATTAAAATCAGATCTTAGTTCTCGCCACTGCTAAACAAAGATCCGAGGACATCCCATTAGAGGTCACGTCAAAACGACATTTCATCCGACCAATCAGAGCGTCGCTTACCAGATCATGAAAGTGACAGTCGGAATGTGATTTCTAATCATGCAACCTCGAAAACTTTCACACGGGGTATTCTGAACGATAATTACGGGTTTAACAACTGAATCCATACAATCTAGACCATCTGTTAGCCATTCCAGAATGTTCTTTTGTTAAGGTTTCAAATTTTTAATCAAGAATTTGTCAAAATTTGTTTCGAAGCATAGTCGCCAATTTGAAATTAGTGCCGTAAAGCACAAGAAAGCGGCCTTCTGATTGGCTAATGTCGACTTCTTGTCAGTCCTTCCATTTGTCAAAGTTACCGCAAGGTCGGTCTGATTTGACCCATTATGGGATGTCCTCATATCTTTGTTTAGCGGTAGCGAAAACTAAGATCTGATTTAAATGAGATTGACATAAGTGAAGTTAATTCAGTAACTGTTATATATTGCCTCATATTAACGATGTGATACAGTCCTCTTATAAACTATAACCATCTATATACATATATATATATATATTTTTTATACCCACATTAAATGGCCTTTTTGAAATTTTATTGTTGAGCAGGTTGAACAAACTCTCCATGCTGCACAGTGAGAGGTTCTTTTGTTGGTATACATACTGAGTTTATTCATTGGTCTGTTGATATGTAGAGTCACAAACCACTTTGAAAATATATATGTGTGTTGTAATGATTCTATCATTATATATTCAACAAATCAAATATATATATATCATTGTTATGAAATATTATTTTTACATAAGGCCACACTTTTTTAATGTTATGTTTCACGGATTTACTCCAGCTTTCCCACACAAGGTCGGTTGAAAAAAAATATAAAAAAATATTTATGTCAATTTATTATTTATTTAAATGAAAATCATTTACTGCAGCTGGCTTCATAAATCACTGATAGTGATGTAGACATGGAATTTATATGTAACAATTTTATTGAGGGTCTGTATTACTAGCTGGTGACATAATAGAAATTAATATTTTTATGTTTAATTTATTTCAATCCGTCTGCTTTTGCAGACAAAGCAACAAATAAAAAATGTGTGTCCTTATTCAGATATAGTTTTTGTACATTATAAAAATGTTATCTGCAAATTTAAAGAAATCCATACATCAATAGCCATATACAGCCACGTCCTGTTAATCTGACATGGTTGGTTGCATATGACATATGATTATGTCGGATTAACAAGTATGTCGGATGAACAAAATTAAAGTTTGCAAAGTCGTTCTGGCGTGACCTGTAATTGGATATTCTCAGCGGTGGATTTTCGATCACGAACGTTGATACTGCCCAATTTCGTTTATCCGACATACTCGTTAATCTGACATAATCATATGCAACCAACAATGTCGGATAAACGGGACTTGACTGTATCTGATATTAATGAGATTGAGGTAATCAAAGCAAGTGATTAATCCTGTTTTGTTTATTTAAAGCATTAATTGTTTATTGTTACACAAATTTATCTCTGCAGCCGTTGTACTATGTAGCTACTAGCTGACTAGTCTCTACGGTGGCCCATAAGGGACATGGTGTCTGTTTTTCAATATTTTGATTTTTTACTTACTGTTTTCATAACCTTTTGCAAATTAACACGATTTGTCATACAAATATGTGATAAATCATGTATAAAGAAGATATTGAATCGCTGAAAAGTGAAGCGAACATGTCAAAAACTAAAATGAAAATGTCAAAAACAAAAAGGTCAAAAACTAAAATGAAAATACAGAAAACTATTTTCACCGCGGTGGAAATAGTTTTCTGTATTTTAATTTTAGTTTTTTGACACTAGAGGTGATAATATTTCCATCGCTTTTGTTTTTGACATTTCCATTTTAGTTTTTAACCTTTTTGTTTTTGTTTTTGACATTTCCATTTTAGTTTTTGACAATTTCGCTTCACATTTCAGCGATTCAATAGCTACTTGAAAATACTTTTTCCATGTTTTTGGTTGTTTTTATGCATGATTTATCACATATTTGTATGACAAATTGTGTTAATTTGCAAAAGGTTGCGATAAAAGTAAGTGAAATATCAAAATATTGAAAAACAGACTCCATGTCCCTTATGGGCCACCGTAAGTCTCACATCAAGACACAGGGCTGTGTACTCACGGGCAGATCTGCTCGATGACCAGGGACTATATCCCTATTGGGGACTCTTGGTCAGACCTGGGCCCCGTTCCACAAAGCGATCATTAACTACAATCAATCTTAGAGACTTACGTCGATTCTAAAATTGTCTTAGCTAAAGTTTACAACCGTTCCACAAAGTGATCTTAGGGTGATTGTAACTTTACAAGTTCTTAAGTAGACGATCTTAACAAAGATCGGAATCTTCAGCCATAAAGATACGAAATTTTCCCTTGGAGTGGCCTCCCTTGGTCATGTTCAGCAGACGACGCATTTCCTTGCACACCATAATAAAAGTCGCCATCTTTGTTGTTATGGTACAATATTTAAGATCGATTTTAGCAATCCTAAGTTGGTCCGGGGCAACTTAGCATTTTGATCTTAACTTACAACTCTCTTAGTTAAGATTGCTTTGTGGAACGGGCGGCTGATCGTAACAAAAATTTAAGATCGCATACTTAGTGAGTTACAATCAACTTAGCCCTAAGATCGCTTTGTGGAACGGGGCCCTGGCCCCTAACAACCTGGGCTTGTCATACAAGATGACTTAATGGATTGGGTGGCCCGATGTGTTGACTTGGTTGCATGTCATGGCACCACGAGTGCCTGGCTCATTGCTCATACTATCAATCACTGGTTTGTCTGTTTCAGACTCAGTTATTTACAGGCCTCTGTCACTGAGCTGGAATATTGATGAGTGCAGAGTTAAACAACAAACAAATGGTTGATATTTCCTTATTTTATATTTTGCAAGGGTTTCATGTTTGAGGATGGAGATCATGCATTTTGGGGGGAACCATATCAAATAAACATGTTGTAACTCTGTCACATACGATAATGTTGTGAGTGCCTAGGTCTTATTACACTGACTATGGTATGACTGTTTTGTATTGTTATTATAGCAGTATTATTCACATGCTTGATGTTACTTTTTTAGACAGGTTGAGAGTAAAAGAACACAAGCCAGAGAGTCAGGATGATATATAGAAACCAAGAAAGTTTGAAATCAATTATGTTTGCTTGATTAGAAAAGGTATGAATTTTTCAAGATCATTTTAATTTTTTCTCTCCTCTTGGACACCAGAATAAATGGACCAGCTTGGAAACCAGTCTTTTCTGCTACTTGCCTAGTTTTGGTATTTTGATTATAGAAAGTTAGATTTTATCATCTTTTATTCCAATTTTATTGACCCCCTGGTGCTCTTGTCCTTAACTTCCCTCCCTAGCTCCAGTTTAGGCAAATAGTCATTGCTCAACATGTTGGCTCTCTGGGTCCCTTCTACAAAGTGACCTTAGTGCTATGGCCATTATGACTCCCATACTTTAACATAGTGAGTGAGTTGGGTTAAACACAGCTTTTAACAGTACTCCAGTTATATCACGGCGTGTCAGCTTAATGTGGGAGGAAAGCCCGAAGTGATGCAGGTCACAGACGTTTACCACTTCGGTGAAACCCACGAGCACAGGTATGGTGCTGACAAACCTAGAAACATAATCAGGGCAAACCGGGATTCGAACCATTCGAACATAATGATAGGTTTCTGGCGTGCCCAAGGTATGCAACTCTGCACAGAGAATTGCGGCGCCTTAGACGACTGAGCCACCCATGCCCCCTACCCTTAACATAGACTTACAACGGTCAGAGCGCTAAGATCGCTTTGCGGACTTGACCTGTTTCAACAGTTTCATTCAAGTCACCATATTGCTTGCTGTGACTGTCTGAAATTGTCATTCACTCAATCAGGATCGCCACAGTGTTTCCTTGGAGGTATATTTGACACAGCTGTATACTTGGTTCATGTCAGTGTCAACATTTGGTCACCGCCCACAAAAGAAGAACGGATTTTTAGCTAGTGGATCTCAGTATTCAGGTTTCCCCATTCAAGAACTTGAAACCAGAACACTGAAATCTAGCAGCATTTCCTTCAAGAAAGGTGAGCCTCAGTACCTTCTGGACACTAACATGGATAAAGCTTAATAGTGGTGACTGGGAACAGCTTGACAAGCAACTCTTACCTATTCAAAGGGACCCTGTGAAGATGTGGGGCAGAACAGGTCTTCAGCAACCCATGCTTGTCGTAGGATGTGACTATGTTTGTCGCAAGAAGCGACTAACTGGGTCGGGTGGTCAGGCTCACTGACTTGGTTGATGCATGTCATCGTATCCTAATTGCATGGGTCAATGCTCATATCAGTCACTGGATTGTGTGGTCCAGACTTGATTATTTACAGACTGCCGTCATATAGCTGGAGTATTGCTGAGTGCGGTGTCAGACAACAAACTATTCAAAAGGCTTTCACACAGCAGAAAAATATATCATTATCATGAAGTACAATATGTTCGAAAAAGGCTCTGCAGAAAACATTTTATTATTCTCAAACTGGCCGTCTAGTATTTCAAACACTGTCCTAAAACTCTTTATTCTGTGAAACACATGCAGTCAACTGCTGTTATGTAGATAAAGCCCCCTCATGGTATTAAGTTGACTCAATCTGGCTGCATCACTAGTTGATGATGGGCTAGGAAACTACTTCAGCGTGGTCTTATGGGTATTAAGTTGACTCAATCTGGCTGCATCACTAGTTGATGATGGGCTAGGAAACTACTTCAGCGTGGTCTTATGGGTATTAAGTTGACTCAATCTGGCTGCATCACTAGTTGATGATGGGCTAGGAAACTACTTCAGCGTGGTCTGATGGGTATTAAGTTGACTCAATCTGGCTGCATCACTAGTTGATGATGGGCTAGGAAACTACTTCAGCGTGGTCTGATGGGTATTAAGTTGACTCAATCTGGCTGCATCACTAGTTGATGATGGGCTAGGAAACTACTTCAGCATGGTCTTATGGGTAATAAGTTGACTCAATCTGGCTGCATCACTAGTTGATGATGGGCTAGGAAACTACTTCAGCGTGGTCTGATGGGTATTAAGTTGACTCAATCTGGCTGCATCACTAGTTGATGATGGGCTAGGAAACTACTTCAGCGTGGTCTGATGGGTATTAAGTTGACTCAATCTGGCTGCATCACTAGTTGATGATGGGCTAGGAAACTACTTCAGCGTGGTCCTATGGGTATTAAGTTGACTCAATCTGGCTGCATCACTAGTTGATGATGGGCTAGGAAACTACTTCAGCGTGGTCTGATGGGTATTAAGTTGACTCAATCTGGCTGCATCACTAGTTGATGATGGGCTAGGAAACTACTTCAGCGTGGTCTGATGGGTATTAAGTTGACTCAATCTGGCTGCATCACTAGTTGATGATGGGCTAGGAAACTACTTCAGCGTGGTCTGATGGGTATTAAGTTGACTCAATCTGGCTGCATCACTAGTTGATGATGGGCTAGGAAACTACTTCAGCGTGGTCTTATGGGTATTAAGTTGACTCAATCTGGCTGCATCACTAGTTGATGATGGGCTAGGAAACTACTTCAGCGTGGTCTTATGGGTATTAAGTTCACTCAATCTGGCTGCATCACTAGTTGATGATGGGCTAGGAAACTACTTCAGCGTGGTCTTATGGGTATTAAGTTGACTCAATCTGGCTGCATCACTAGTTGATGATGGGCTAGGAAACTACTTCAGCGTGGTCTTATGGGTATTAAGTTGACTCAATCAGGCTGCATCACTAGTTGATGATGGGCTAGGAAACTACTTCAGCGAGGTCTTATGGGTATTAAGTTGACTCAATCTGGCTGCATCACTAGTTGATGATGGGCTAGGAAACTACTTCAGCGTGGTCTTATGGGTATTAAGTTGACTCAATCTGGCTGCATCACTAGTTGATGATGGGCTAGGAAACTACTTCAGCGTGGTCTGATGGGTATTAAGTTGACTCAATCTGGCTGCATCACTAGTTGATGATGGGCTAGGAAACTACTTCAGCGTGGTCTTATGGTGAGTGAGTGAGTGAGTTGGGTTTAATGCCGCTTTTAACAGTATTCCAGTCATATCACGGCGTGTCAGCTTAATGTGGGAGGAAAGCCCGAAGTGATGCAGGTCTCAGACGTTTACCACTTCGGTGAAACCCACAAGCACGGGTATGGTGCTGACAAACCTAGAAACATAATCCGGGTGAACCGGGATTCGAACCCACAATCATAGGTTTCTGGCGTGCCCAAGGGACGCAACTCTCCACAGCGAATCGCGCCGCCTTAGACAACTGGGCCCCCCGTGCCCCCTGTGGTCTTATGGGAAAATGGTGCTAAGATTATTGACACGTTACCTCAGTGTAATTATCATGGAAAACTCTCTCAATTTATGTTTGCATCTTTGACCAGACATCCCATTCAGAGATCAACCATTTTACCATGTCCTCTGTAGCGACAAATAATACAATATAAATTGACTTTCGAAGTACTACTCTTGTTGTTACAGATCACCCTAAATCATTTACTTAATTGGCAAAAGAAATTACATCTTGTCTTGACAAAAACTTGTGCTCCACCTCGAAACAATGGTTGATAACTTGACTTCCATCTTCCCGAGTCAAGGGAGTTAACTAACTGACTATAGAAGTCCACAAGGCTGGAATTTCATGGCTTGAACGTAGCGTCACCAGTTGCTATTACAAATCATGGTCGTTTTATGTCCCTCCTATTGACCAATCAGATTCCACCTCTCGTATTACATGCCGGATGTCAATTTAGTCACAGTCTTTATTGGACTATGCATAGATGCTTTAGGCCACCCAAAATATCTATAAAAAAGTGTTTTTGAATGATTTCATGTATGTTTTCATCCCATTGTATTTAGGTCATGCACTGTTTAAACAACCATGTTATAGCTATGGTTTAATGGCTTCAAATTTTATTTCGATAAATCAAGATCTATTTTTAGACATTTGGGTTGTTGTTTTTTCACCCTTTTAGCTTCATCTTTTTAGTTCCTGTTTCCTTCTATGAATTGTATCATGATTATTACCCTTGTATATATCACATCCCAGGATAGTATTGCTTCAATACACCAGCCTCTTAGTAAGTGATATCATCAATAGGTCTTCAGCGGCCATGCTTGCCGTAAAAGGCGACTGCTTGTTGTAAGAGGCGAATAACGGGGTCGGGTGGTCAGGCTTGGTTGATACATGTCATCGTATCCCAATTACATAAATTGATGTCCATGATGTCAATCACTGGATTGTCTGGTCCAGACTAGATTTTTTACAGACCGCCATCATACAGCTGGAATATTGCTGAGTGTGGCGTTAAACAACAAACAAACAAACAAAACATGGTCAGTTTTTTATTCACTGAATAACAATATGTTCACGGTATCTTTTTTTCCATCTTCAGCAGGTACAAGTACAGGTTTTTCCTTTCTCCCTTGAAATATTCCACTGTATCTGTAATTAACTGTCAGGTAGTTTCATATTAGTGATTTTTGTGTACCAGTCAATTTTTTTGTTAAAATAATGAAAAAGAAATGTTTTATTTTGCAGTCTGATCACCAAGCAATATATATAGCAAGTATCATATACCTTTTTGATAATATCTTGTACATTATTTGTTTTTGTTTAGTCCGAGAGACTTTTGCCCCTTCTTCAAAGCTGTAGTTGGTAGTAATCTTTCTTTTGGGCAATGTATTTAATTTCATATTTTTCATTACAAGGTTTACGGATCAAAAACTTTATGAATGCAGTTTTAGTTCAGTTTACTTTTTCTCTCTGTTAACAAAAGTACTAAAAACAACTTTGATTTGTCCTTGAAAAAAACACGTTAAAAGCTGCCCATAATATTCATCTCAGTTTGTTTTGCTGCAACTCTTTTCAGACCAGTATATCCTGTGCAGTTGAGAAGCATCCAGGGTCCACTTGCACAAAGCGATCTTAGCACTACAATTATTGTAAATCCTTAAGATTGTGATTTTAGGCTTCGGCTCAATCGCCATCCACTTGCACAAGGCGATTGTAGGCTAAGATCATTGTAAGCTACAATTGAAACTTACAATTGGTCCGGACCAATCTTAAGTAGTTAAGATCGCGATCTTAAATCCAAGCCGTCTTACAATCGCGCTAAGATCGGTTTGTGCAAGTGGAATAAGACAATTGTATGGTGATAGTAAAGTTGATTGTAGCCGCCTAGGATCGATTGTAACTAAGATTGTTCTGTGCAAGTGGGCCCAGGGCTCAATTTAAGGAACTTGATTTAACTTGCACCAGGTGCATGTTGACATGGAAACCAAGTGGCACCAAACAAAAGACTGGCGTCAGCATCAGTCTCAGTTTCAAAATGAAACGCGGGGCTCAATTTAAGGAACTTGATTTAACTTGCACCAGGTGCAAGTTGACATAAAAACCAAGTTGCACCAAACAAAACCAGGTTGCACCTTGGTCCCATAAATTTTTCATATGTGAAACATGGGCCGGTCTGCTGCTAGTGTCACATAGATTAATAATGCATTGCTGTAAAACCTTATAGGAACATGTGTACAGTATCTTGAAGTACCCACAGTTTGATGTCATCAAGCCCACGAAAGCATGACAAACTACACGTAACAGAGATTTTTGATGTAGTATGGTAAATTTACCTTAGAGGTATTGAATGTGTTCCACGATCGTTGTTGGGTGGACAAGTCAGAGTTAGGCAGACACAAACAAAATATTACATGCACTTGGTGCATGTTGATATAAATGTTAGGTTTCATTTTTCAATAATTGGTTGCGCTGGTGCATGTTTTTTTATAGCTAAATCGAGTCCTGCCTCTGTTTCTTTCAGTTTCACATTGATGGTACCACCATATGTTCCACAGAAATGTTCGTTCCCAAAGTTGAGTATACAATTCAAGGGATTTGACACTAAACTTTTGGGAGAACATTTCAAGAAAAGTATGTTTTGCAAATTTATTCTTTAGTTGACATGACCATATGGTTTGAAAAAATCAATTTGTAAACCATGCAATTAAAAAATTTCTTACTGTCATAAGACATTGATGCTGAGATTTTCATGTCTGCACGTTCGTCATTAGACAAGGTCACACGTGATCACGGACATCTCACTGAGGCTGAATCCCAGTGATCAGTTCTCCACATCGGGTACAATGTGCAGGGCCCAGTGCTGGTGCCCCTGGCATGATACTGTAAAACGTGAAATTAACGCGAGCGTGAATTAAATGCGAAAAATGTGAGTGGTCTTTGCTCACATTATTAAACATCGCATTTATATCAACAATAAGACATTTTGGACAGCAGAAATACCTACTTAGACATACGCTGAAAACAAACAACTATGTATTCCACATCAATGTTTATTGAGCAGCACTTGTAACAAGTATATAAACAATGACATTCAAACACTAATTACATCCTGTGAATTTTCACTGCTGGGGTCAAGACAAGCGTTCTACTCACTCATGTCATCACTGATCACACCTGCAAGTCCAGACAGACGCCACCCAACACGGTGTCGTTGCTCTTTGCAACTGCATCAAAGGCCGACACGAGCCAGCACGCACCTATTGTTTTAGCTGAAGCGCTCTACTCAGCGCTAATAAGCGGCGCTATTTGGTGTGTGATTGGATTTATGTAAGGTTGGATTAAGGTGAGGATTCTCCTGTAAACCTGACAGAGGACATTTTGTTTAGATATAAATCCACTGATGCTTGAGAGGAGGGGGTGTCACATTCATATTGAGTCGCATTTTTGGCTAGGGGCCAGCAGTCTCATTCTTTTGGAGACGCATTAATTTCACGTTTTACAGTAGTATACATATGCTGCTAACACAATTTGGGGACAACGACTGTCATAACTGTTTTGATATACTGTTATAGCGACGTTTCAGTACAGATCCTTTTACGGTTCCCAAGCATGACTGTCTTGCTTGAGAAGGGTATAAGAAATTATACTGTAACGTTGTTATGACAACTTCTAAGAAATGCCTATCAAACAATTCTTTTAAAGCTGAAGAATTTTATCATTTGAAAAAAAAAAGGGATTGACTTTTTCTTCAATCAAAATTTAGTTAAAGATCTATAGATTGATCATAAATGGAGTTGTGACAATGTTGACGACGTTAGACAAAGGATGCTATGCTGTACTATTTTGCTGGGTGTCCTTGAAATAAACTTGTGAATCATTAAGCCATGAAACTAATCATCTTGTTTTCATGAAATGTAGAAATGGTATCCCCATTGGTGTTGTGAATCAACGTGATACGCACTTAGAGATAAAGGATGCACCTTGAAAGGAAGTGTATCACCTGTCTGTCATGTGTATCATGATAAATAGTTTACATACCTCTTCTTGAATATATTTTGATTATATCACATGTAAATGTAATAATTCTTATTGTTGTGCATTATGAAGTTTATCCTGTGGTTGATACACAAATTGTTATGATTTAACTGCTTTGATATGAATTTTAAGAACTAGATCCCATTTTCAACATTGTCTGCTCTTTTCTGGAATATACTGTATTCGACGTAATAATCGCCCCGCTCTATTAAGCGCTCAGGGTGATATTTGCTAATTATTGGCTAGTGAATGATCCCCAGTTGGTCAATGTACACAAGACTTATTTATACATGTATAATACGCACTCTTGTGTTATAAGCAACCTTAAAAAGGGCAGTTAAATTCTTGAAAAATATATCTGTCGAATATAAACATTTTAGGCTGTCAGCATAAACCATGAAATTTACAATCTTTCAACTTTTTTTCACCAAAATAATATTCTAATAAGAGCCACCTATTTATAATTTTGAGAGTGCTTATTACATCGAATATGGTAACTGCATTTATTATCACGTTCACTGAGATTCAAGGACCAGTATTTGATGAAGCTGGCACAGTTGATCCCTTTCAAATGTTGAGTAGTCTACAAGTAAATTAATAAATTGCTCACTCGCTGGCAGGTGAATTATTCATGTAGATGCATATGATATTCTATTGGTCAAAAATCATGGATGGACTTTTTGTGAGCCATTGAACAAATGCAGAATAGGGCCAGTCCGGTAAAACATAACCTCATTGATTGCTGCTGTAAAAAAGCATTTTGGTCCAGACTAACAGTGTTAGAAATTGTCACTAGTCCTGTAGTCCTTGCCAAACTGACCAATAGTTAAGTATCAAAAGGACTTGTAGAAATTTGCCATTTTTTTAGGGTTTTGCTATATGTTATCATTATAAGGACTAGTGGACTAAATATGTTAGTTTCTACCCCTGACTAAATTCTGTTACTTATTAGATTACTGTATGTCCAGTCTCCCAGCCCAGACATGTATTTTTGAAGCAATAAATACATGTGATCATAAAGTGAAGTCTTACTTATGAATGGTCATATCCAGGGGACCAGGTATCTACTGATCAGGAATTATACTGAGTTTATTCCAGCCTTAACCTCACAACCAACAAGACCACCTCTGTGGTCTAATGGTAGAGCGTCCGCCCGGAGAGAGGAAGGTCCGGGGTTCGATCCCAGACCTCGTCATACCAAAAGACGTTAAAAGATGGTACTTGTTGTTACCCTGCCTGGCGCTCGGCATTAAGGGGATAAAACAAGGACTGGTCACCTCGGAGTCAGTATACTGTGTCTGAGTGGCACTGTATATTGAAAGAAGTTATTTTTGAGAGGAGAGTGTCTAGTGAGTTGTTCCCCAAAGATGTAGCTGAGCAATGCAGATGAAGGCTGAACGATCACATCCAAAAGCAGGAGAGATGTGGCAGTCGGTATTGGAAGAAAAGGTACAGGTAATCAACATTAGGATTGCGACTAAATGCGGGAAATACCCACCTGTGCCTAAAACGGACTCTCCAACATTGCCAGGGAAAATATTGTTAAGCTTGTACGCTTGATTATCGTCTTTTAAGAGGCTGTACATAATGTTGATATCTCATATACGAAATAAACGACTCATGGTCATTTATCATACAATAAACAACTCCTACGGTCGTTTATTTCTTAATTACACGATGCATCAACCATGTCAGCGATCCTGTTAGTTGTAATATTAAGATTTCCCAGTTTTGTCAGATTTGTTCATCATTTTTTAACAAGATGTGATCATGTGCTCGCTGATACTGAGGGTTGGCTATAGTTTGTCATCTTCGATAACTGGTCCCTTGCCAGTAGGCCCAATGATCTTACAAACCTCATAAATTTGATTGTGGAAAACTACATTGACCTGAATAAGACTGAATCAACCTGTGTGCCTTATCTTTATAGCTAAACAGGGGCGGTCGGGTAGCCTACTGGTTAAAGCCTTCGCTCGTCACGCCGAAGACCCGGGTTCGATTCCAGACATGGGTACAATGTGTGAAGCCCATTTCTGGTGTCCCCCGCCGTGATATTGCTTGAATATTGCCATAAAAATCGTAAAACCGTACTCACTCACTCATTTATAGCTAAACAATATTTACATGCAATATGGTGCATGCATGAAACTGGGGGTAAGAGTGAGTGAGTGAGTGAGTATGGTTTTACGCCGCTTTTAGCAATATTACAGCAATATCACGGCGGGGGACACCAGAAATGGGCTTCACACATTGTACCCATGTCGGGAATCGAACCCAGGTCTTCGGCGTGACGAGCGAATGCTTTAACCACCAGGCTACCTGACCGCCCCCTTGGGGTAGGAAAATGACATGATTTCAGGGGCATGGCCACTACTTAACATGGGGACATGGGTGGAGATCAAGATAAATCTGCTAGATGCTATCTTCGCAAGACAATGATAATATTATTAATATAACATAATCAACACTCCATTTTTATATCGTGCAATGAAGGTGAGCTAACGTACCTGTGGTAGGCTACCGTCAGTGTGGTTTTATCATGTCACATCTGTTAAAATCCTTGGGCATACATTATCTCTGGTTTTCCTTCTCCACGGTTTCTGGTACAAACATGACAAACATCAAAACAATGATTGAGTAATGTCAGTTGTTTAATGAATGTACAGCACACGTTACAACTCCCAAGCAGCGCCTACACCAGCGACATCTACCTGTAGTTGCCTGTTAGCGTAAGCCGCCAGCAGGGGTGTCGCAAATGCTGATAGAAAATGTAAATGATCCTGACAGATGAACTTTTTTGTTTTTTCAGCTCAAGTTTACTTTCAAACAGGCGAAGCACGGATTTCATAGTTTAAAAATAGATTAAATTGTGTCACCGCATAAACGCAACTCCCCAAAATGACTAATTGAGCTCCAGAGCAGCGCTTGCATTGAGCGACATCTCTGCTTCCAACAGTCTTCACTTGCAAAAGAAATACCCTTTTTGTAGTCTATTCACAGTCATCTTTCCGAGGCAAGAGAGTTAACTGTTAAATGTTTCTAAAATGTACAAGCTTTAACAATACCGTATCTTTACCCGTATCTTAATAATGATGACTCCCAAAATAGAATCCGACCTCGAAAATGTCAGACAAGTCCATTTTATGCACAGGTGGGTATTTCCCGCATATTCACACAATCCTCACAATCACCTGTACCTATTTCTCCCAATACTGATTGTCATATCTCCACCGCTTTTGGATACGACTGTTCGGCCATCGCGTTTATCTGCGTTGCCCAGCTACATCTATGGGGAACAACTCACTATACACTCCCGTCTCCAAAATAACGTCGTCCAATATACGACGTCATTAAGTTACGGGCGCATGTCCTCCTGATATTACGTCATAAACGAAAAAATTTTTATCGTTTAAAACCCAAACACTTTGTTGTTCATTGTTCTTTGCGATTTATCGCGTAGCTATCTTTATTATGTTTGTTTGTTTGTTGTTTAACGCCGCACTCAGCAATATTCCAGCTTTATGATGGCGGTCTGTAAATAATCGAGTCTGGACCAGACAATCCAGTGATTAATATCACAAACATCGATCCACGCAATTGGGACTGATGACACACATCAACCAAGTCAGAGAGCCTGACCACCCGATCCCGTTAGTCGCCTCTTACGACAAGCATAGTCACCTTTTACGACAAGCATAGTCGCCTTTCACAAAATGATTTACATAGGTGAACCTGTCATGAGTTATCTGGCCTTAGTTGTATGAATGTGACTGTATTTGGAACACACAATCCAGTGATTAATATCATAAACATCGATCCACGCAATTGGGACTGATGACATGCATCAACCGAGTCAGAGAGCCTGACCACCCGATCTCGTTAGTCGCCTCTTACGACAAGCATAGTCACCTTTTACGACAAGCATAGTCGCCTTTCACAAAATGATTTACATAGGTGAACCTGTCACTCACTCATTCACTCACTATCATGGTAGAAATTGTAAGAGATGGTTATTGAATAACTGCACTGGTGATATCAATGTCCTTCTTTTGTACAGAAGTAGTGCAGTGATTCAAATCTACAAATTCATACTATTCAAAAGATAATTATACAACCTTTATGAAATTATAATCCTGCTAAATCTCATTTGATCATGATGATATGCCTTCGTTGTGGCCAAATATGGCCTCAGTTGGTTAAAAGATATCTTAATTAGTTTTGCTTTTCTGAAATGACATAATATACCCCAGTAGTAACTACATGAGCAATGATGAGGTGTCGTCGCTATAGTTACATATTTTTGGCACATGAGTGTATGTATAGGTTAGACCACGAGAACCCAGTGTCTAATCGTTTTCAAATCGTCTAGGCTTTTTTCCCACATGTTGAAGTAATCGATACAGCGACCATATGCCGCGATCTCTGATCCATATCACGACTCGCACAGTGTTCTCACAGTTGAGCATAGGGTTCCTGAATATCTTTCAAAATACCTTTAACAAAACAATGTTGTTTAAGCATTTCAGGTGCCATAAATGTTGGTCTGTAAATAATCGAGTGTGGACCAGACAATCCAGCGATTGATATCATGAACATCGATCCACGCAATTAGGATCGATGGCATGCATCAACCAAGTCAGCGAGCCTGACCACCCGATCCCGTTAGTCGCCTCTTACGACAAGCATAGTCGCCTTTCAAAAAATGATTTACATAGGTGAACCTGTCATGCGTTATCTGGCCTTAAATGTATGAATGTAACTGTATTTGGAACACACAATGCCATTTCGAAGTGGTCAAATGTAACAAATGTTATATTTGGGATAACACTTTCTTAGAAAAGTCCAGATTCTAGTAGTTTCGTCTGTGTTCTGATTTTCGGGTTTTAATGAGTATTCCATCGTACCCCTAGTAGGATCGATGCTCATGACGTCAATCACTGGATTGTCTGGTCCAGATTCGATTATTTACAGACCGCCGTGATATTGCTGGAATATTGCTGATTACGGCGTTTAACAACAAACAATCAATCAATCATTGAGTAGTGTGTTGATGGTCAAAGGGAGAGAACGTTGATTCTAATGGGTAGCATCGATGAGGCTAGGCCAAAGGGAAGTAATTCTTAAATACACATAAAGCTTCCAAGCGCGTGACACCTTCGTTGATAGTGATTCATAAACACAGCTCAAGATACAGTTGAAATCGTACGATATTTTTTTTTTATGACTATGGAAAGGGCTTTGTCGGTCTTATCCCCGCGGTAGCCCAGAGAACTCCGAGAACGGTCTATCACTGTGAGGAGTTTGAGAACACTGGACGACGTAAGCTCCTTGCAGTGTCGCCATCATTCGACCTTCTGAGAAGGGAGATAACCTTTTGCAAAGTTCCTTCAAGCTCCTCACAGCGATAGCGATAGAGCGTATAGAGCTTTACGGTTTCTCAACATAGAAAAGGTTGGCACAATCTAAATTTTATGTCTGGTCAATTGTCTATTTCCCCATGAGGCTGTTCCATTTACCTGTTGTCAGTTGTACAGCAGAGTGATTCGTTTACGCCATGCTCATTGCGTCTATGGTTTGGAGTGTCCTAATGTAACAGCTTTAGAATGTTTTAGAGGCTGCCAAACGGAAGTAACCTGTTCAGTACCGGTTAAAGATTGTTAAGTTCGTTGTTAGATCAGACTTTGGATGCCAAAATGTCAGATCCATCTATCAAGAATGTGAGAATTATGCCAATGGTAGCTATAATACACGTTATTCAATGACATTCCGTGCTGAGATGATAGATCACTAGGAGGAGCTTATGCACACTCGATGACCCCTGACGTCACAGGGCATTGTTTCGCCGGTGTGACTTGCAACAAAATACTACAAATTACGTCATAGGGTATTGTCACGTGTTTGAAAAGTTTGTGGTACTGTATTCTAAAGGTAGGCCGCTTTTTCTTAATCCCTATCACACGACCTGATTTCATATGTTTAAATATATAATGTTGTTTGCTTTTGGAAAAAAAAATAATGTAAAACGGGTGTTTACTGGGGTGGAACCGGGTTGACCACGTTTAAAGTTATGTCCTGTGACGTTTTTACAAGCCCGCAACCCCTACTAAAAGGCAACCGGTCTAAGAAATAAAATAAACATAAATATATTTATTTTTATTATGCCTCCCTCTAGTATAGATCCTCTTATACAAATTTAAATGTAATATATGAATTCCATGTCTACATCACTATCGGTGATTCATGAAGCCACCTGCAGTTAACTACACAGCAGAATGACTTTCATATAAATAAATAAATAAATAAAAAATTGACATTATTTTTCGACCGACCTTTTGTTGAAAAGCTGGAATAAATCAGTGAATCGTAACTTTAAGAAACTGCGGCCTTATGGTATACCGGAGTCATAGTGTAAGAGGCATGCATGGTCGTCCAAGGATTTTCGCGTCCTTTTGTATATGTTTCTTATCGAAACCTAATTTATATCGAAAAAACTAGAATCGCACGAGGGAGAACGACATATTGTCGTGTACATAGCGTTTTTATTTATCATTGCACAAATGCATGTTGGACAAAATATTTTGATTCAATCTTTACGCGATTATCTCCCCTAGACCATTTTTGCTTTGAAAGGATTTTATGCCGATGTGTCACCCATAGGTTTGTGAACACCAGTAATGGACACTTAATATTGAGGATGTAAGTATTTAATAAATGTAAGCATGTAAGCCTCAATAAAAATAATCGAAGTATATTTTCAGTTTTTACTTTTTTAACAGTATTTGGCCAAAGCCAGTCTAACCTGCTTCGATGAAATTTATTATTTTCAAATAACGTCAATAACTACTAAAATTACACACAAGTTTATATAAAAAAATATAAGTGCATGCATGGTTTTATTTGGGTCTTTAAATTAATTTATTTAATTTTAATATGGTCTCAAAGATCAAACTGATCATTCAAATTAATGTAAAACTTTCTTTCAGTCTGGGGTTTGGCCAATAGACAGCCTAATGATGTTCGATTTCGATTTCAGTTATTCTAATTTTACAGTATCCTCCAAGTTATTAACCCTACACATGTTATACCCATTAAACACCTTTAAAGATAGTCATCGAGTAATACTAAATGGCAGGAAGACTCTACATGGCACGTGATCCGGCCTGAACACATTCAATGTCGTTCTTTCTTCACACGTCAGTCAGCATGACATATTGATTAAGTTGTCCCGCAAAATAATATTTGCGTGAACTGCTACACTGTTTGTGGGGTGAAATATTGTGCCTCCCATAAGTTATACCCAATCTGTGAATATCCGGGGTAGAATAGGTCTTCAGCAACCCATGCTTTACGTAAAAGGCGACTATGCTTGTCGTAAAAGGCGACTAACGGGATCGGGTGGTCAGGCTCGCTTCGCTGACTTGGTTGATGCATGTCACCGATCCCAATTGCGTGGATCGATGCTCATGGTGTCAGTCACTGGATTGTCTGGTCCAGACTCGATTATTTACATATCTCCGTCATATAGCTGGAATATTGCTGAGTGCGGTGTTAAACAACAAACAAACAATAGCTGTTTCAGGGCGGATCTTTTAAATCGACTTCATGTATGAGGCTTCCAACCCCCTTTTGGTACGCGGGATTCGGGGTCTATTTGGAGGGTTTTCGGGACTCGGTACTGTGGTACACGGGACGCAAAATCGTATTTCATACTCAGATCCTACATTTATAAAAGTGAGTGAGTGAGTGAGTGAGTTTGATTTTACGCCGCTTTTAGCAATGTTCCAGCGATATCACGGCGGGGGACACCAGAAATGGGCGTCACACATTGTACCCATGTCGGGAATCGAACCCGGAACTTCGGCGTGATGAGCCAACGCTTTAACCACAAGGCTACCCGACCGCCCTCATTTAAAAACAGACCATCAATGGTGTACGTAAAAGTTTCCTTTTTATCATTTAATTTTTCCGATACTTTGTCAGTAAATTAACTTGAAATCGCTCCGTTTTCTCAGTGCTTTTGAGATTTCTGAAAGGTAGTAGTCGTGATTCAGGGGTTATCAAATGAGGCTCAGGATGAAAGGTGAGATGGTATTCCTGATTCAGCGGGGGAAAGGGGATTGGCACACCCATGCTTGACGCAACGTTAGCTTAAGTGTCTGCCAGTATGTGAGATGGTGATGGTTCAGTGAGGTACTAGGATCACCATGCCGGCCGGAACATCCTTACACCTCGCTGATCTGTTGGTCACTGGAGAGTACTGCCGTGACAACATACTGGCGCATGTCCCTCTGCACGCAACGCTACGTTTTGCGTTTGAAATGTACAACCCAGGTGCTCACCGCAGTCTGATTCGAAGGTCGTACTTGCACCACCCACATCCGGGCCCAGGGTTGAGTGTGTCCCCATCACCCCACTGCTCATCCCGTGAAGATCCGTGGTAGAATAGGCCTTCAGAAACCCATGCTTGCCGTAAAAGGCGATTATGCTTGTCGTAAAAGGCGACACACGGGATCGGGTGGTCAGGCTCGCTGACTTGGATGATGCATGTCATCGTATCCCAATTGCGTGGATCAGAGACCATATACCGGTATATGGTCTCTGCGTGGATCGATTCTAATGACATCAGTCACTGGATTGTCTGGTCCAGACTCGATTATTTACAGACCGCCGTCATATAGCTGGAATATTGCTGATTGCAGCGTTAAACAACAAACAAACAAACACTCAATTATTGATCTTCAGCAATCCATGTTTGTCGTAAGAGGAGATTATAACGGGATCGGGTGGTCAGACTTGGTTGATGCATGTCATCGTATCATAATGTAGATGGATGATTATGATATCAATCACTGGATTGTCTTGTCCAGACTCGATTATTGACAGAGCGCCGTCATACAGCTGGAATGTTGAGCGCGGCGTTAAGAAAATAAAGTAAAAGAAACACTCACTGGAAGACTGCCTGCAGTCCGTCAACAGTCCCCAGCCACACGAGATGTACCAGCACTTAATCTTCCCGTGGCAAGGGAGTTAATTGACTGTAAAAGTCCAGTTTCCACCCTTGCCGAACTAGGCTGGAATCATTGCATAGTCCAATACATGCATAGTCCAATCAAACTCGCGTAACGGAATCTACATCCGGTTCATGAACAACATGGCGACTACCGTGCAGATTTCGGTCGATTGCAGGTTTTGTTGAGCATGTTTACCGTCAACTAGGCGTACACAGATATTTTCCAAGTCTGTTCATGTTTTTAATCAATGTGCTCAAGTGACCTGATGCACTTCGTGAGGTAAAACGCATTCTATTATAAAAAAGATTTTGCTTATCGATCATATTGTCTTAACTGGGCGCCGCCATTTTGTTTGAAGCAAATGCATGTGATATGAGTGGTGGAATCTGATTGGTCAATAGAAGGGACATAGAAATGCCAAAACTCGTCATAGCCACAGGTGGCGCCACGATCGATCCACGACATTCCAGGCTAGTTCAGCAAGGGTGGAAGCTGGACTGTTATAGTCAGTTAACTTTCTTCCCTTGGGAAGATGCTCTTTAAAGAATGCGTCCTTTGTAACTTTCCTCAACTGTATTAGTGAGTGAGTGAGTGACTTTGGCTTGACGCCCCCTTTTAGCAATATTCCACCAATATCACGGCGGGGTCGCAAGAATTGGGCTTCACACACTTTACATATGGGGGGAATCGAATCTGGGTATTGGGCGTGACGAGCGAGGGTTTCAATAATTGAATTACCCTCAGTTTTGTGACAATCGTGATTTGTGCAGTACTTGATATTATGATCCACATCTGCATATTTGTCGGGTCTGTTGTCTTTCTAACACATCCTTAACATTTTACATAGTTTATTTCATAGATTCTGAGATATTTTCTAAGATCCGTGTTAGAAAAGGTCTTCAGCCAATGCTTGCCGTAAAAGGTGACTTGGTTGATGCATGTCATCGTATCCCAATTGCGTGGATCGATTCTCATGATGTCACTGGATTGTCTGGTCCAGACTCGATTATTTACAGACCGCCGTCAGATAGTTCGAATACTGCTGAGTGCGGCGTTAAACAACAAACAAACAATTGTTATCCTGCAGGTCTGTCAACGAGCAGTGAATTGATATCTGATTTTTAACAGTGAAATGAATGAGTGAATAGTCCAACTATTTTACAGCCGCTGTATATAATAGGAGTCTTGACTAGTGGTTGGTGATTGTCGAAACTCACAAAGCCGACGGGGCATGATTTCACACACGCAGCCAGGTCTCACACACTCAGCCAGGTCTCACAGCCAGGTCTCACACACACAGCCAGGTCTCACAGCCAGGTCTCACACACACAGCCAGGTCTAATACACTCAGCCAGGTCTCACACACACAGCCAGGTTTTACACACTTAGCCAGGTATCACAGCCAGGTCTCACACACTCAGCCAGGTCTCACACACACAGCCAGGTCTCACACACTCAGCCAGATCTCACACACACAGCCAGGTCTCACACACCCAGCCAGGTCTCACACACACAGCCAGGTCTCACACACACAGCCAGGTCTCACACACTCAGCCAGGTCTAATACACTCAGCCAGGTCTCACACACACAGCCAGGTCTCACACACACAGCCAGGTCTCACACACTCAGCCAGGTCTAATACACTCAGCCAGGTCTCACACACACAGCCAGGTCTCACACACTCAGCCAGGTCTAATACACTCAGCCAGGTCTCACACACACAGCCAGGTCTCACAGCCAGGTCTCACACACACAGCCAGGTCTCACAGCCAGGTCTCACACACTCAGCCAGGTCTCACACACACAGCCAGGTCTCACACACCCAGCCAGGTCTCACAGCCAGGTCTCACACACCCAGGTCTCACACACTCAGCCAGGTCTCTCACACACAGCCAGGTCTCACACACACAGCCAGGTCTCACACACTCAGCCAGGTCTCACACACTCAGCCAGGTCTCACACACTCCGCCAGGTCTCACACACACAGCCAGGTCTCACAGCCAGGTCTCACACACTCAGCCAGGTCTCACACACTCAGCCAGGTCTCACAGCCAGGTCTCACACACTCAGCAAGGTCTCACACACTCAGCCAGATGTCACACACACACACACACACACACACACACACACACACACACACACACACACACACACACACACACACACACACACACACACACACACACACACAGAGCAAGGCCGCACACACACACAGCCAGGTCTCACACACACAGCCAGGTCTCACAGCCAGGCCTCACACACCCAGCCAGGTCTCACACACACAGCCATGTCTCACACACTCAGCCAGGTCTCACAGCCAGGTCTCACACACACAGCCAGGTCTCACACACACAGCCAGGTCTCACACACACAGCCATGTCTCACACACTCAGCCAGGTCTCACACACTCAGCCAGGTCTCACACACACAGCCAGGTCTCACACACACAGCCAGGTCTCACACACTCAGCCAGGTCTCACACACACAGCCAGGTCTCACACACACAGCCAGGTCTCACACACACAGCCAGGTCTCACACACTCAGCCAGGTCTCACAGCCAGGTCTCACACACACAGCCAGGTCTCACACACACAGCCAGGTCTCACACACACAGCCAGGTCTCACACACACAGCCAGGTCTCACACACACAGCCAGGTCTCACAGCCAGGTCTCACACACTCAGCAAGGTCTCACACACTCAGCCAGGTCTCACAGCCAGGTCTCACACACTCAGCAAGGTCTCACACACTCAGCCAGGTGTCACACACACACACACACAAGAGCAAGGCCGCACACACACACAGCCAGGTCTCACACACACAGCCAGGTCTCACACACACAGCCAGGTCTCACACACACAGCCAGGCCTCACACACTCAGCCAGGTCTCACACACCAGCCAGGTCTCACACACACAGCCAGGCCGCAAACACTCGGGCCGCACACACTCAGCCAGGTCTCACACACTCAGCCAGGTGTCACACACACACACACACACACAAAGGAAGGCCGCACACACACACAGCTAGGTCTCACACACGCAGCCAGGTCTCACACACACAGCCAGATCTCACACACTCAGCCAGGTCTCACACACCACCCAGGTCTCACACACACAGCCAGGTTTCACACACACACACACACACACACACACACACACACACACACACACACACACACACACACACACACACACACACACACACACACACACAGAGAGCAAGCCGCACACACACACACACAGCCAGGCCGTAAACACCCGGGCCGCACACACTCAGCCAGGTGTCACACACACACACACACACACACACACACACACACACACACACACACACACACACACACACACACACACACACACACACACACACAGAGCCAGGTCTCACACACTCAGCCAGGTGTCACACACACAGCCAGGTGTCACACACTCAGCCAGGTGTCTCACACACACACACACACACACACACACACACACACACACACACACACACACACACAGAGAGAGAGAGAGAGCAAGGCCGCACACACACACAGCCAGGTCACACACAGGCGTCGACATGTAGGAGCAAGCGAGTGAGCGAGAATTATAATTTAACGGTACATCGGCAGTACTCCAACCTTATCGCCTCGCAAGGCCAGCCTTGGGCAGTGAAGACTTTATCTTAACTCGAATCCTAACCGAACATAGACGCCATTTTGAAAATGTAACACTCAGAAAATTATTCCCTCATTTTCAACTGCAGTGAATCTGCCCGTGGTGTTGAAACATACACTGCCTTAACCCTTTCAGCAATAATTCTTTTAGTTTTCAACGTCTTAGAATTGTATCTTTATAGAAATATCCTTCAGGTGAGGGGCGGTCGGGTAGCCTAGTGGTTAAAGCGTTCGCTCGTCACGCCGAAGACCCGGGTTCGATTCCCGACATGGGTACAATGTGTGAAGACCATTTCTGGTGTCCCCCGCCGTGATGTTGCTGGAATATTGCTAAAGGCGGCGTAAAACCAAACTCACTCACTCACTCCTTCAGGTGAGCTACAGGCCCCTGTGACGCTATTTTCTAACCAACATGGTGACACCACTTTGTACATACCGGCCTGCACATACGCTGCAATTCAAGCCAACTGTACATTTCCCTGTTCGTCAAGAATGTTCTCGTAAATATTCACAATCCTATAATGCCCTAATCGTTCTTTATGTGCCAGTTTGGTTGAAATCCTTTCAACCAATTATAAACCTTCATCGAAACTAGCTAACTATCAGATCCGCTTCGTCCTTGTTCCATTAAAGCATACTAGTTAGCAGAACAATTCGTGTTGCCTAATCGTGCTGGAATACGTTAAGTAGTCAATGTCCGTAGCCTGAACGTGAAGTCCATCAGAGAACGGGGACGTACAACCACTGCTGGTGGGAATACCATCCACGGGGGAATCATGCCAATTCCGTGACAAATCGGTGTTCCTATTTAGCTGTAGGATACACCGTGCTCAAATTTATCAATTTGCCTGGCATTATTAATACACAGATAGTAAGAGAAAAGCAGCTTTCGGGGAGGATTCGTCGACAAAGTTGCAAGTCTCCATGGAGATATCGACCCAGTTGGCGGCTTAAAGAGGATCATTTGAAAGAAATGAAATTTGATTGCCATGAATTGAACATAGGAGCGAGATTCGCTGACAGCAGCGAAATATCCTCACCTCTAAGTGGCCTGACCTTCTCTGCAGACGGCCTATCGTGGCGGCCAGACGTGTTACCTCCGATTACGTCAAATATCTACTTCACCGAGTGCTCGTGGACTCAGCTGTCTGAACGTATTTGAATGGAAATACATCTCTTTGATAACCAGAAACCATGTCGGGAGGGCGCGGACCTCGGTGAAGACAACCGCAATGGCGTCCTTGTATTCACGAGTCATTTGTATCGCATCAGTTCCGATCGTGTTCAATATGTTCTTTTAATTGGTTAAGACGTGTAGTTTACTTAACATTCTCGGACGCTAGGGTAGTGGTTCAAGTGTTAGCTTACCACGCAGGCGGCCAAGGGTTGATTTTTAAGCTTGACAAGATATCCAAACAAATACTTAGTTTGATATAATGATATATAACTATAACGTTACAATATTTTGATGTTTGGAGTTTTGAAGATATTCCAACGAAAAGCATTTTTACACGCATTTTTAGGATCTTATAGCATGGACTAACTTTAGAACATAAGCATGGCTGTCAACTCCAAATATAAAACAAACAAAAAAAAACCCCAAAAAAACCTCCAAATATATTCAATGAGTCAGATGTATATTAGCTAGGGTCCAGGCGAGCAGGCCCGGGGGTCAGGTCCAGTGCGAAGTGTTGATGGTGGTGGGGTGGGGGTGCATTGAATATGATATAAACTTTTCGCACTGTATTTTGAATCTCTCTACTTGAGGGTTCATTTTGCGTTGTCGAAATGAGATGTTGAAATAATGGCTAAAGCGCTACAACAGCTGCGATGAAGAACGAGGCAATTAAAGCGCGATGTTTTTAAAAGTTGTTTTGAACGAATTGGCGTGAGATTACAGTGACATTGCGAATGAGTTGTGTTGAAAAGGTTTGAGTCTCACGCCAAATACGTGAGAGTTGACAGGTATGTTATAGGTCGTGTGGTATTCGTGGAACTCGCCATCAGTGAGAGCATGCGTTTGTGTCGTTGGGCTGTAATTTTACATAGATACGCACAGGCACCACCTGAGAGTGTTAAATCGGCACATGGCATGTATACAATACCTCCAACTCACTTCTAAATCATTGGAGGAATTAACTCATGTCAGCCACAGTGACCACAAGGTGCGTGTGACTAGGCTGACTAAAAGTCACCGTGCTCTGCCAGCATGGATCAAATCTCAACCTGATAAGATAGCTTTAGTCGCCGTGGCTGCCGTGATATAGATGTTATGTTGCTGTCTACAGGCTGCCGTGATATAGATGTAATGTTGCTGTCTACAGGCTGCCGTGATATATATGTAATGTTGCTGTCTACAGGCTGCCGTGACATAGATGTAATGTTGCTGTCTACAGCCTGCCGTGATATATATGTAATGTTGCTGTCTACAGCCTGCCGTGACATAGATGTAATGTTGCTGTCTATAGGCTGTCGTGATGTAGATGTAATGTTGCTGTCTACAGGCTGTCGTGATATAGATGAAATGTTGCTGTCTATAGGCTGCCGTGATATAGATGTAATGTTGCTGTCTACAGACTGTCGTGATATAGATGTAATGTTGCTGTCTACAGACTGTCGTGATATAGATGTAATGTTGCTGTCTACAGGCTGCCGTGATAAAGATGTAATGTTGCTGTCTACAGGTTGCCGTGATATATATGTAATGTTGCTGTCTACAGGCTGTCGTGATATATATGTAATGTTGCTGTCTACAGGCTGACGTGATATATATGTAATGTTGCTGTCTACAGGCTGCCGTGATAAAGATGTAATGTTGCTGTCTACAGGCTGCCGTGATATATATGTAATGTTGCTGTCTACAGGCTGTCGTGACATAGATGTAATGTTGCTGTCTACAGCCTGCCGTGATATATATGTAATGTTGCTGTCTACAGGCTGTCGTGATATAGATGTAATGTTGCTGTCTACAGGCTGTCGTGATATATATGTAATGTTGCTGTCTACAGCCTGTCGTGATATATATGTAATGTTGCTGTCTACAGGCTGTCCTGATATATATGTAATGTTGCTGTCTACAGGCTGTCGTGATATATATGTAATGTTGCTGTCTACAGCCTGTCGTGATATATATGTAATGTTGCTGTCTACAGGCTGCCGTGATATATATGTAATGTTGCTGTCTACAGGCTGACGTGATATAGATGTAATGTTGCTGTTTACAGGCTGCCGTGATGTAGATGTAATGTTGCTGACTACAGGCTGCCGTGATATAGATGTAATGTTGCTGTTTACAGGCTGCCGTGATGTATATGTAATGTTGCTGTCTACAGGCTGCCGTGACATAGATGTAATGTTGCTGTCTACAGGCTGTCGTGATGTAGATGTAATGTTGCTGTCTACAGCCTGTCGTGATATAGATGTAATGTTGCTGTCTACAGGCTGTCGTGATGTAGATGTAATGTTGCTGTCTACAGGCTGACGTGATATATATGTAATGTTGCTGTCTACAGGCTGTCGTGATATAGATGTAATGTTGCTGTCTACAGGCTGTCGTGATACATATGTAATGTTGCTGTCTACAGCCTGCCGTGATATATATGTAATGTTGCTGTCTACAGGCTGTCGTGATATATATGTAATGTTGCTGTCTACAGGCTGCCGTGATATATATGTAATGTTGCTGTCTACAGGCTGACGTGATATATATGTAATGTTGCTGTCTACAGCCTGCCGTGATATATATGTAATGTTGCTGTCTACAGCCTGCCGTGATATATATGTAATGTTGCTGTCTACAGCCTGTCGTGATATATATGTAATGTTGCTGTCTTCAGGCTGCCGTGATATATATGTAATGTTGCTGTCTACAGGCTGTCGTGATATATATATGTAATGTTGCTGTCTACAGGCTGCCGTGATATATATGTAATGTTGCTGTCTACAGGCTGACGTGATATATATGTAATGTTGCTGTCTACAGGCTGACGTGATATATATGTAATGTTGCTGTCTACAGGCTCTTGGGCAATAGTTGTAATGTTGCTGACTACAGGCTGTCGTGATATAGATGTAATGTTGCTGTCTACAGGCTGCCGTGATATATATGTAATGTTGCTGTCCACAGGCTGTCGTGATGTAGATGTAATGTTGCTGTCGTGACATATATGTAATGTTGCTGTCTACAGGCTGCTGGGGTATAGATGTAATGTTGCTGTTTACAGGCTGCTGGGATATAGATATAATGTTGCTGTCTACAGGCTGCCGTGATATAGATGTAATGTAGTGTACCACAATCGACTGAGAAATACAAGTAAAGGCTTTTAAAAATGTTAATGAAGTTAATAAAGAAATAAAGAAAGAAATCGCCTGTATAGTTCACTTAGTAAAACAACCGGCTAAACCAAGCTTAAGCCAGGAGTTTTTAATAGGGTCATGCGGTATATAGCCCACTCGACGTATTGACTTAAGTCCTGGTGTTTGATAATAATCTTGTATGTGAGAAACTTCCATATCGACCAGTACGCAAGTATTTAGATACAGTGTCACTCCAGGAAGCTGGTCTGGAAAGATCATTAAGAAGTTCTCGAACCAATTCCCGGAAGCAGTTGTTAAACCTCCAAGCTGAAATCAATAAATCTGAACAAAAAAACGTAAAACGTCGAGTGGCAGACCCAAGACTTATTGTCTCCGAACGAAAATGTCGTCAGCTCGATAGATGTTTGCAAGACGTTGTAAATTATGTCTAGAAATAATAGAAGGCTTAGGAGGCTGTTCGTGGTGTGTACTGGATAAGGGCGAGCTTAGAAATCAAGGCAGAAAGTGTTTGATGTACTTGTTTGTGTAAGGGATGGCGGGAATTAGAGGCAGCTAGATTGGCGGATGGATGTAAGATATCCAGTTGCATTTTGCCAACAACTCCGGATTTAGACTGGGATAATTCTGGATATGAACATTCCTTTCAAATGCAACTAATTCTGTCTGTTATCGTGATTTTCACGCCCACTGGTAGACTTGATCCAGTATCCTTTTCAGAAATAACCAAATAAATTGAACATCCCTTTGTCGTAAATATATTCTAATTGGCCCAAGTTCTAATACATTGGTGGACAAAATTAGTGATACAAATCAGAAATATTTATGATAAAAATACTTGACATATTTCATTGTCGCATGATAAGAGTGAGTGAGTATGGTTTTACGCCGCTTTTAGCAATATTCCAGTAATATCACGGCGGGAGACACCAGAAATGGGCTTCACACATTGTACCCATGTCGGGAATCGAACGTGACGAGCGAACGCTTTAACCACTGGGCTACCCGACCGCCCCCGCATGACAAGAAGGACGCAGGTGCAGCTATCAGTGGAACCCTTTTCTTCAACTTTGGTAACACATCTTTCACCAATAAATGTTTGTAAGATGTTACTACAACAAACACAGATTTCGGAAATTGACCGATTGTAGAACACGGTGAACGGATAAGAAGTTAAAAAAAGAATCAATATTAGTATGTTTCCTTGCTGTTGTGAAGCAAGGGTACATTTTCGGAAGTACAGTCGAACAACGTCCTTGAATATTCAGTATATGACCTATTCGCTACCATAGCTTCATTTAAGCTGAATTCGAATCACGTGACTCCCAAAATAGCTGTCCAATAAAATTACCCACACGAGCGAGAGATATTCTGTCTGCGATATTAAGTAAACGAAGTGGATAGTACGAAACGAAACGATGATGACGAATGGCCCCTGGGTGTTTTCATGACAGAGAGACGATAAAATATGCAGGATAATCTTGGATGGTCAAATGCACACAAGAAGTGCTTACAAAAATATGTAACTATCGAACATCACTCCGGCCAGCCAAATATATTCGCCTCTAGCAGATTCACTATTCTAGTAATGTAAGCAGAGAGTTACCAAGGTTATACCCAGTCCTGGGACATGATCCTACTACACTCTCCACTTGCTAGATAATATAATGGGACAACAATACCGTTATCATCTTGTTATACGATAGGGAACAATTGTATTGTAGACATTGTAGTGTTCATCATCCACCGTAATAACTATAAACCACTATAAACCGTCTATAGCGTATTCACTCCCCCTGCAATTGTGAACATACGATCAACTCATCTACGACAAGCATAAAAAATCGTGGATCTACTCCAGCCTTGAACATCCACGTTGGTGTCTCACACACATATAAAGTGTTACCTCCTCTACACTAGAATGCACCCTGAGGTGTCTCACACACATATAAAGTGTTTCCTCCTCTACACTAGAATGCACCCTGAGGTGTCTCACACACATATAAAGTGTTTCCTCCTCTACACTAGAATGCACCCTGAGGTGTCTCACACACATATAAAGTGTTTCCTCCTCTACACTAGAATGCACCCTGAGGTGTCTCACACACATATAAAGTGTTTCCTCCTCTACACTAGAATGCACCCTGAGGTGTCTCACACACATATAAAGTGTTTCCTCCTCTACACTAGAATGCACCCTGAGGTGTCTCACACACATATAAAGTGTTACCTCCTCTACACTAGAATGCACCCTGAGGTGTCTCACACACATATAAAGTGTTTCCTCCTCTACACTAGAATGCACCCTGAGGTGTCTCACACACATATACAGTGTTTCCCCATCTACACTAGAATGCACCCTGAGGTGTCTCACACACATATACAGTGTTTCCTCCTCTACACTAGAATGCACCCTGAGGTGTCTCACACATATATAGTGTCCACTGCTCTACCCTTGTATATCCCCTGAGGTATCTCACACATAAATAGTGTCCACTGCTCTACCCTTGTATATCCCCTGAGGAATCTCACATATATATAGTGTCCACTACTCTACCCTTGTATATCCCCTGAGGAATCTCACATATATATAGTGTCCTCTACTCTACCCTTGTATATCCCCTGAGGTATCTCCCACACATATAGTGTCCTCTACTCTACCCTTGTATATCCCCTGAGGTATCTCTCACACATATAGTGTCCTCTACTCTACCCTTGTATATCCCCTGAGGTATCTCCCACACATATATAGTGTCCTCTACTCTACCCTTCAATATCCCCTGAGGTATCTCCCACACATATAGTGTCCACTACTCTACCCTTCAATATCCCCTGAGGAATCTCACACATATATAGTGTCCTCTACTCTATCTTTGAATATCCCCTGAGGAATCTCACATATATATAGTGTCCTCTGCTCTACCCTTGTATATCCCCTGAGGTATCTCACACACATATATAGTGTCTTCTACTCTACCCTTGTATATCCCCTGAGGAATCTCACATATATATAGTGTCCTCTGCTCTATCCTTGAATATCCCCTGAGGTATCTCACACATATATAGTGTCCACTACTCTACCCTTGAATATCCCCTGAGGTATCTCCCACACATATAGTGTCCACTACTCTACTTTTCAATATCCCCTGAGGTATCTCACACATATATAGTGTCCACTACTCTTGTATATCCCCTGAGGTATCTCTCACATATATAGTGTCCTCTACTCTACCCTTGTATATCCCCTGAGGTATCTCTCACACATATAGTGTCCACTACTCTACCCTTGAATATCCCCTGAGGTATCTCACACACATATAGTGTCCACTTCTCTACCCTTGTATATCCCCTGAGGTATCTCACACATATAAGTGTCCTCTACTCTACCCTTGTATATCCCCTGAGGTATCTCACACACATATATAGCGTCCTCTACTCTACCCTTGTATATCCCCTGAGGTATCTCACACATATATAGCGTCCTCTACTCTACCCTTCAATATCCCCTGAGGTATCTCCCACACATATAGTGTCCTCTACTCTACCCTTGTATATCCCCTGAGGTATCTCACACATATATATATAGTGTCCTCTACTCTACCCTTGTATATCCCCTGAGGTATCTCACACACATATAGTGTCCTCTACTCTACCCTTGAATATCCCCTGAGGTATCTCACACATATATAGTGTCCTCTACTCTACCCTTGTATATCCCCTGAGGTATCTCACACATATATAGTGTCCTCTACTCTACCCTTGAATATCCCCTGAGGTATCTCACACACATATAGTGTCCACTACTCTACCCTTGTATATCCCCTGAGGTATCTCACACATATATAGTGTCCTCTACTCTACCCTTGTATATCCCCTGAGGTATCTCACACACATATAGTGTCCACTACTCTACCCTTGTATATCCCCTGAGGTATCTCACACATATATAGTGTCCTCTACTCTACCCTTGAATATCCCCTGAGGTATCTCACACACATATAGTGTCCTCTACTCTACCCTTGAATATGCCCTGAGGTATCTCCCACACATATAGTGTCCTCTACTCTACCCTTGAATATCCCCTGAGGTATCTCACACACATATAGTGTCCTCTACTCTACCCTTGAATATCCCCTGAGGTATCTCACACACATATAGTGTCCTCTACTCTACCCTTGAATATGCCCTGAGGTATCTCACACACATATAGTGTCCTCTACTCTACCCTTGAATATCCCCTGAGGTATCTCACACACATATAGTGTCCTCTACTCTACCCTTGAATATGCCCTGATATACCCATGATATACGTATTGTTGCTCGTGTTCACTGCCGGGCCACCGTATCATGCATAACGCAAAATGGGGCAAGTAAACCGACATATGCGTGACATCTCTATTCCCGCCTCGTGTCAGTAGAGATTTCAGCAACATTCCGACTGCGTTACGTGCACCATTTCCCACTCAGCAAACATCGGGTCTTTCAGATACCTGCACTTGCTCCCCAACAACTAAGTGTCTATATACAGGTTTGATACGGGGTTCAAGACATAATACAAACAAATACGGACACAAGGCGCCGTATGAAATATCACATATAGAGGCGCCTTGAGAACGATAGGCGACGTTTGTGTGTCGGGACTAATTTCACAGTGCTGAACCACTGAGATACCATGCCCCAATTTAACATGAATACCCAACCCAGAAACAGTATATACTGACTCCGAGCCGACCAGTCCTTGTTAAAGCCCCTTCAATACCGACCGTCAGGTATCTCAATGTGTTGGCGCTATAAATCGGCATTAGTCCTGACTAGTACAAGCAGCCACACTAAGACACACACGTGTGTAGCGACCAGAAGTAAGATACGACCAGAACTGGGATACAGTCCAGGGAACAAACCCGTAAAACTGAAATCCTAATCCTTGCCTTATCTCTCTATTGTTTACATGTTCTCTGTCACCAGTCATTAACAAACTACTCTCACCCCCTCAACAGAGGCCGGCCATGACCCCACATGGGCTAACCCCTCCATGCCTTCTATCCCCCACCTAACAGTGTCAGGGTGCAGCAGTTTTTGTATCAGGTTACAGTTCAGTCAGAGATATCTATTTTTAATTCAACTAGCTGGACCATGGGGCTGACTCTTGGAGCACTAATTCTGTGCTGGCAGAGATAAAACGTGAAAACATTTAAAAAGAACAACCACAGTCATATTATTATTATCATGAACAGAAGTTTATTTTGGTAATATTGAACAACATGTATTATAATATATGGATAACATATTTAGCTTTTAAGTGATGCCAAGACAAAGTGTAATAATTAGTTCATAAAAAAACTATTACAAAGGAACCCTATATTACCGATTTTTTATAAATCAGAAAGAAATATAAACTTGCTTTAATTGGTCTTAGGGATAACAAGTAAGTTAGACCCGTTAAGATCCGGGGTAGACTAGGTCGTAAGCAACCCATGCTTACCATAAAAGGCAACCATGCTTGTCGTAAGAGGCGACTAACGACTAACGGGATCGGGTGGTCAGGCTCGCTGACTTGGTTGATGCATGTCATCGTATCCCAATTGCATGAATCGATGCTCATGATGTAAATCACTGGATTGTCTGGTCCAGACTCGATTATTTACAGACAGCCGTATATAGCTGGAATATTGCTGAGTGTTGCGTTAAAAAACAAACAAACAAGTTAGTTAAGTCTTTTTTAAGAAATGTAATGTGATTTAAGGACTGTGTGACAGACTACTCGTTGCTGTACATGTTCATCTACATGCTATTTATTAGTCTCTCAGACACAGTCTCTGAATCACATTATTTGCCTCCACCATCACTGAACCTGTAATGCTATACCTCCAAATAAAGCAAGTCCAGACATCTGAATCTCAATATCCCATATTACGGGGCCCTTTTTCCATTTTTGCTGTAATTTTTCTGTAAAAATTGGAAAGTTTTTAGAGAATTGTCTAGCTCTCTTTAGCACTTAAGAAATATTGGGATAGCAGAAATGAAATCATATGACACTAAAGTGACACATTGTTTTCACACAAATATTTATACACTATTCATACATCATAATATTTGAATACAACATCTTGTGTATCTGTTATTGTCCTGAAATCTATTTAAATTACTCATTTAATTCATTAAATCCATTTACATTTTGTCATACATAATACTTCCTCCTCACTGAAAAAATCAGTAAGTTAATAATTGTATTTACACAAAGTCATTAAATAGTCTTGATACAACAATAAAACTCATCTCTATTTGATAACATCTATTTGTAACAGTCGAAATCACTGTTATTTGGACATAGTTTATGCACACGAATATATTGGGATAGTAATTCTGTGTGTATGTGAATGTTAATCTTGATCAAATACAATCCTGTATATATCTTTGCTTCACATGGATACCGTTCCCAAATAAAGATTTATGCACAAACACTATGTGTTACACTTTCACAGCGTATGTTATGTAGTGTCTATATAAGACTTACATCAGGTGTTCATGAATTGGGTAAGCATGTCCTGCTCTACTGGTATGCCTCCTCATTCACACAACTTTAATGAATATAGGTATTGCCTGTGAGTGTCACAACATTCTTAAAAAAGGTTTACATGAACTCACTGTAGGTGTGAGAAGATTTAGATTTTGTGAATCAGGCTAACATCTATCGCTTAACTGGGGTTGAAGTCAATTGCCCCTTTTTCCTTCGACCTTTCTGTGGTGTTACATCTATTTTCCTCTTTGCATTTTCTTCTGTAGCACATAACTGGTTAGCAGTCATATAAGATTCTGGCCCAAAGTTGTATTCTATTTCACCAGTTGCTGTTTGTCTAAAGCAACGTTTTGACAGAAAGTTAGGCAAGTCTGCTTCATGCACTCCAACAGATTCAAGGTATTCAATCTGGAACTGAATGATCTCAGCAAGTCTCTCCACAGCTGAAGCAGGGGGTAACCAATTCTGTGGGTTTGGCAATTGCATCTGACCACAAACATTTTCTTTAGGTTTTCTCCTTGCTGTTATTGTCATTGTTCTAACTTGCTCAAATGTTAACTGAGCTGGGGTTTTCTGTTTCGGGCAATACAATGTCTTCACCAGATCCTGATACAGTTCAACATTCAACTGAAACTTTTCAGTTTGGTCTTGGCGTACCATTTGCTCTCTCAACCTTTCTGTTCCCAGGAATGTCTTCAACAGTTTATCATGGGATATGGCATAGAATTTCGGAACAAAATCATTTCCACCGCAACAGAGTGCCACTGCAATTTTGACACCAATGTGTCTGTCATCGTAGGTCTTCTCCAAGATTTCTATAATTGCAGTTATGTTAAAAATATCATAGATGCGATTCTGCTTTTGAAGAATGACATAGACAGTATTTTTGAAAAGGTTGTTTTCCAAACGAGGCCAATGGAGGGAGACAGCAAACAGGTGGATTGGCACTGCATCGATGTCTCCAGATGTTACAAAACTGGCAACTGCATCTCCTTCTGTGATGTCCTCCTGACAGTTTAGTAGCCAGTCGACCTGTGCCATTTCAGCTTCCCCTTTTCTCTGACGGATACTCTTAGACGCGACGTTCAATCCCATTTCACCTCACCTATAATTCAGAACAGTAGACGAGGGAGAGTTTGCACCAGTATATTAGAGCTCATTCCACTGTTTATCTTTTTCAGTTTCCCTTTGTCCTCATTCCCGATTCCACATAAGATGCCATAAAAAAATACATATCTGTGCCAGACAATTTAGATTCAGCTTCAGGTGGAGTTGGTGTTTACTCCCTAGAGGTATCTGACTAATCTGATAAAGCTTCCGATACAACCTCTCTACTTTGCTTGGTGTGTAGCCTAACCTTGATGACCACTATTACAGAAATAATTGCCTTTTATCATTTAACTAAAGCATTTATCCATGACATAAGCTTATGACATAAAAACATGTATGTCATACCCCAATGACATAAGTATGCAAATTAGATATGCAAATTAGATAACCGGAAGTGGGACTTTTTTCGTCGGTGCACATGAGTAGGTGTTTACAAAGAACATGGATACCTTTGATGTTGGAGACATTATTTCAATTATTCTGCAAAAGTCTGTTCAAGTATTTTGTTTAAAATAATCCGAGGAACTTTTTTTCTCAGCGAAGGAATATTCCATAAAGGAGTTAAGAGGTTGTTTATTTTGGTTTACACGGCTATGGAAAACATGTATCACTACGCACGATCTATACGTAAGATTTCGACAAGTTGCTGATGTTAATGTTTAATGCAATTATTCCTTAATTGGGAAGCAAAAATGTGAAAATGATAAATAGAATTCATCACTCGTGTTTTTTTAATATTAAAAAACACTCGTGATGAATCCTCTATATAAGCGCCAATCTATAGTTTTTGGTGACTCATTTGTATGTTCCGTATTGCATGGTAACAGATAACTTCTTTGAGGGTCATTTAGAAGTTAGAGTACTTAGTAAGGATAAGATCTATAGATGAACAACTTCTTTATCACAATTAAGGTAACGTATGTTTCTTTGTTATCTGAAGACCAAAACTATTGTGTGTCTTTGCCCATACCAAGCTACACAGGAAATATTCGACATGCACAGTTGCATGACAATTGGTGCCATGTAAACTGAGTTTAATGCTTAATAGCTCTGAAAACAGTCGCTGTTCTTGGTAATTAAACCCACAAATGGAGCAGTGAGAGTTGTCCATTGTTAACGTTGTGCACGACAGAAAAGGCAGTATGCCCTCTTGTTTAGTTTGAATTATAAATGACTGATTCTGTACAGAGGTACGTAACTAGATAAACCATCGATACATACAGTAAACTACGGTTATAACGAACACGCTTATAACGAACTGACGGATATAACGAACTTACTCTTTTGGTCAAGACTACTTGCTGTAGTTATGTTGTATGTATGCTTTTAACGAACTACGGTTATGACGAACTAAAATTAGTAGTCCCTTTGAGTTCGTTATAACCGTACTTTACTGTAAATCGTTTCATGAATACCATGTGCAGTCAGCTACAGATTGGCATTGTGAGATAACTGCACGACTGGTAATAGAACATGGTTGATAGACGGTTCACAGGATTTCTTTTATAATTATTTTGTTACAGATATATGAAACGTAATCTCTATGCCTGTTATCTGTATGTGAAACTGTAGGGTTTTCACTTACACCAGAGATACTGAAGCTCACCTTTATTCACTGACGCAACGTATCCTTGAAAGTGATTAAATATAATTTATATCGCTTTCATGTTTTTTTAACATTTTGTGATATCTAGTTTTGAATGACGTATTGGGGACTCCCTACAAATGTAAGATATGGTTGTTTGTTCTAATTCCACATTCATATTTCCCTGATTTCAACGATTAATAACTGTTAATCCACATTATTTATTACACCCATGAAATATGTAAGTATTCTTCTCACAGTCAAATTCATTTGTAAACTTCAGCAAAAACATTCAAAGTGTTATCTGGAGAAGGTGTAGCCTGCATCAACGTGATAAATTGATGACCCTGCACAACACTTAAAAAACATCTGTTTAAACTTCATTAATCTTACCCCAACTATGCCAGATCATTTTTTTGTATTGCTAGATACTGATTAAACACATGGGGTTACTGATTTGTGCAAAGTGACTGCCTCATCAGCTGTTCGCGTTGCCTTGCTCGTCACGCCGAACACATGGGTAAAATGTACGTGTGAAGCCTATTTCTGGTGTCAACGTCGTGATATTGTTGGCGGGCGGCCGGGTAGCCTAGTGGTTGATGCGTTCGCTCGTCACGCCGAAGACCCAGGTTCGATTACCGACATGTGTACAATGTGTGAAGATCATTTCTGTTGTTCCCCGCCGTGATATTGCTTGAATATTGCTAAAGGCGGCGTAAAACCACACTCACTCACTCACTGATATTGTTGGAATATTGCTAGAATCGGCGTAAAACCATAACCACTCACCCACTCGTCGCGTTGCTCCAAGCACCAGGGTTTGGCCTCATGGGAATATCAATGTATTCGTTTTAATGATAATGTATAACCGAAGCGGTGTGATGACACTAGACAATATAACGTTCCTTGAATTGGAAGTAAAATATTTTGACACATTTTTACCAGTTCGGCTTCGTGCTGTCTTTCCGGCATTGCACAGGAAAAACGTATTTAGAATGTAAACACACACATGACATGTTTAGGAATGTTTATAAGTCCTTAACCGAAAACACAGTTGGTGTGTTCTATCTGAACATGTTTAGGGTCTAAACACATGAAATGGAGCAATCGTCTCACAGCCTAAACACCACTGCACAACATTCCCACAACCTAAACATATTCAGAAGTTTAACATGTCTAGTGTTTAAACATGTTTAGAATATAAACATATTTACGTCAAAATGCATATCAATATGTATTATCCTATAATAATCTAAACATGTTTAAATAATATGTATATTATTGGGCATTTAATCAAATATGGATAATATGTATAATATTTGTGGAAATTAGATGTGCAGACCAGATTCACAGGTGAGGTGAGGTGAGGTGAGGTGAAATGGGGTTTAACGTCGCGTCCAAGATTATTACACTTATATATTGACGTGCATGCACGTGTGTGTGTGTGTGTGGCTGCTTGTACTAGTCCGGACTGATGCCGATTTATAGTGCTAGCTCACTGAGATACCATGCCACAGTTTAACATGAATACCCCACTCAGACACAGTATACTGACTCCGAGCCGACCAGTCCTTGTTTTAGCCCCTGAATGTCGAGCACCATGACGCGGTCGGGGATCGAACCCCGGACCTTCCGCTCTCCGGGCGGACGCTCTACCACTAGACCACGGAGGCGGTCAGATTCACAGGTACTTGCATAACGCGTATATCACCAATGTTCACAGCAAACTTGGCACAATAGCAACATCCAAAAGTACAGATAAACCAAGTTGATGGTTGGTTGGTGTGGTTGGTTTGCTGCTTAACGCCGCACTCAGCAATATTTCAGCTGTATGATGGCGGTCTGTAAATAATCGAGTCTGGACCAGACAACCCACTGATTGATATCATGAGCATCGATCCACGCAATTGGGATCGATGACATGCATCGTGACCATTCAAGGCGTCTTGAGTATATATACTGGCTAGCCCCGGGGGTACCTGACTGTCGAGTAATCCCCAATGAAGGAGCTGGCCATAGACACTTTGTTTGGTTTCTTTGAAGGTGGTGCCCGATGCCGAGCTAATTCCCCAAGGCTAATTCTAGATATTGTGACGGTTTGAATACGAAAGTGTCAATCCATCATAGAAATATGATAAATGGCAATCGGACATATTTAAATTGCTAATACAGCAGTGTTCATTATTCCATTGTTTCCAAACTATTCATTGTTTGATGGCTGTTATGGAAATAAATTATGATTGTTTATTCACTCGCAATCATATAATTACAAATTTGTCAAAAATGTGCAAATAGTAATTAATAATGGTGCACAGGTGTTTGCAAAATTCATGGTAAACATGTTTAAAAATATACTGTTTTCCGGTTCTTTTCATTCATTTAAAAAGCGAACTAGTATTATCTTTGTGTTCGGACTCAGCTGGTGTCAGTACTCTTTCAATGGTATAGACGAACAAAGTAAGGATGCTTCCACCATTCCTGCAAATTGTGTGCATGGCGGGTGCTACCGTTAGGGCATGACATCCTTACCCTTTTCGCGAACATCTGGCGTCATCCCTTATTTTCATATCCATTCATATACATTTCACAGCTAGTTTAATGCCACTCATCCAACTACACTTAACAATGACACATTGCACTTGGGGAAGGCCTTACCTTGCATGCAACATATGAACCATGGATGGATGTTCAATGTGACTGGGGGGCATGGTTGGCCCAGTCGTCGAAGGCGCCGCGATTCGCTGTGCAGAGTTGCGTCCCCTGGACACGCCAGAAACCTATGATTGTGGGTTCGAATCCCGGTTCGCCCCGATTATGTTTCTAGGTTTGTCAGCACCATACCCGTGCTCGTGGGTTTCACCGAAGTGGTAAACGTCTGAGACCTGCATCACTTTGGGCTTTCCACCCACATTAAGCTGACATGCCGTGATATAACTGGAATACTGTTAAAAGCAGCGTCACACCCAACTCACTCACTCACTTTAATGCCAAATGATATCTGTTTCGGCCGATAGTCAAGACTGGATAATATCTTGACGTTATTATATATATACTTTTTTTATGAATGGCATAGGGAAACTAGAAAGCAGTAACGTTCCGATTATTTTTGAGGGATGGAGGAGCGAACACCTGGGCCCATTTGCACAAAGCGATCTTAGCGCTAAGATGATCGTAACTCCCATACTTTAACATAGACTTACAATAGTCGTAGCGCTAAGATCGCTTTGGACAAGTGGGCCCTGGTATCATTACTATTTGATAGTGATTCATAAACACACGCTTGTTATATAGTCGGAATTGTACAGCTGACTCTGTGACTCAGAGATTTCTTATGAATATGTGGGGTCGTTGGGTAGCCTAGTTGTCAAAGCGTTCGCTCATCATGCTGAAAACCCGGGTTCTATTCTCCACATGGATACAATGTGTGAAGCCCATTTTTGGTGTTCCCCGTCGTGGTATTGCCGGAATAAAATCTCTGTCGTGATTACGGAATGGGTTGTGTCGCTTCTAATTCTACCGGCCGCGGGACACCGGTCTCTGCACGCGATGTTGACTTAGATTTACAGTGTACCGGGTACTCCAGATAAAAGGACATATTTTTGTTTGTTTGTTTGTTTGTTTGTTTGTTTGTTTATTTGTTGTTTAACGCCGCACAGATCCGGGGTAGAATAGCTCTTCAGCAACCCGTGCTTGACGTAAAAGGCGACTATGCTTGTCGTAAGAGGCGACTAACGGGATCGGGCGGTCAGGCTCGCAGAATTGGTTGATGCATGTCATGGATCCCAATTGCGTAGATCGATACTCATGATATCAATCACTGGATTGTCTGGTCAGGACTCGGTTATTTACAGACCGTCCTCATATCGCTGGAATATAGCTGGGCGTTTTACAACAAACAACCACACATATTCTTGTTGGCTGGGCACGTCATAGTGAAACGTGTCATGACGTTAAATCTCCGTGGTTATTTTGGGCACGGGTTGCTGTGCAGCTGCCTGATCTTATGAGTAACCAAGCTCGAGGAATGACACTACTTGACATAATAAAGTGTACCGCGGATGACACAAAGACAAGTTATAGCCGTACGTACGTGACGTCACACAAGTAGTTTGTTTGGATGTATACACAAAGAGCGATGGGTGGCGTTGTACAAAACAACCTTAGCTCTACGACTGTCGTAAGTCTATGTTAAGGTATGGGAAATACGATCACCTTAGTGCTAAGATCGCTTTGTACGACGGTACCCTGGTAAACAGCTTATGTTTGTATGTTTATGTCAGCACTATTCCAGCGATATGACGGCGGTCTGGAAATAATTAATAGGCAATCCAGTGATTAATTAAATGAGCATCGATCAACAGTTAGGGTACGATGGCATGCAATCATCCAAGTCAGCGAACCTGACCACCCGATTCCGTTTGTCGTCTCTTATGACAGTCATGTGATGTACCATGAGGGAGGCGAGATTCCAAACTGAATTTTATCGAAAAAGGCCCAGAAATTGTCCCCTTCTGATTTAAAAAAAATAAATCTCTTTTTGTCTGCCAGCTGGTAGGCAGAATTGTGACACAGGTTACATGAAGTATCATGTACGCCTCTCCTTGTTCAATCGTCATGCTTACTGCATTGTTCTCGGCGTGTCTATAGGAGACATACACTCTTCAAAAAAAGAAACGCACAGGTAGTATGCAATTCATTGAACCTGACGACAAAAACAAATCCGGGATATAAGTTGGATTTATGTTATTGGAAAATGTTGGTGGCCTGATATTCGACATTGTCGATTACAATGTCTTAAAACGGCATTGTTTTCACACTTGTTAAAAAATGTCATGGAGGAAAACAGTATAGCAAAATGCACGTGCAAGTTATGGCATTCGTAACTCGTGGTAGTGGCTAGAAAAAGGCAAGCATAGGCCAATAATTTGTAATAATATTCAATTGTCAGCATTTTTCAAGTTCGATAATGCCGAGACTCGGCACTGCCGATCGGAACATCGCCATAGGACGTATTCAAAGAGGGGAATCGCACGCCACTTCAACGTCCACCACAGCACCATTCGCCGCCTTTGGGACCGATACACACAGTTCGATCCCACTGCAGACCGTCCGAGAACCGGCCGACCAAGAGTTACCACCCCTGCACAGGACCGCTACATTCGACTGTTCCACCTACGTCATCGCAATGCCACAGCTACGGAGACTGCAGGACGCATCCCTGGTCTGAGGCGGATATCGGACAAGACTGTCAGGAACCATCTTCGCGAGGCTAGAATCCGACCAAGAAGACCAGTTATCGTACCTGTTTTGCAACAGGTCCATCGACAGCGACGCTTGCGTTGGTGCCATTCCTTACAGCCTTGGCATTTGAGAAACTGGAGACGAGCGTGGTTTAGCAACGAATCACGATTTCTTCTTCACCGGCGAGATGGAAGGCAACGTGTTTATCGTCGTCGAAATGAGCGTTTAGCCCCACATTGTGTACGTGAATTAGACACTCGGTTTCGGTATGTCTAGAATCGCACTATTTTGGCGAAGCCCTGCATACACAGTGCTGGCATGCCAAGTATCATGATCAACTCTCATCTCATCTAAATGTACACTTGTTTCACTCCGTACATTAATAGGGGCGGTCGGGTAGCCTAGTGGTTCAAGCGTTCGCTCTTCACGCCGAAGACCCGGGTTCGATTCCCGACATGGGTACAATGTGTGAAGACCATTTCTGGTTTCCCCCTCCGTGATATTGCTGGAATATTGCTAAAAGCGGCGTAAAACCATACTCACTCACCCGTACATTAATATAGCAACTGCTCTAAAATATTTAATTAAAAGTAAAACTCCTTTACCTGCTGCTTTAAGTATATAAAAAGTCTCCTTTTGATTGCGGGGCGGTCGGGTAGCCTAGTGGTTAAAGCGTTCGCTCGTCACGACGAAGTCCCGGGTTCGATTCCCGACATGGGTACAATGTGTGAAGCCCATTTCTGGTGTCCCCCGCCGTGATATTGCTGGAATATTGCTAAAAGCGGCGTAAAACCATAGTCACTCACTCACTCCTTTTGTTTACGTGTATATTGAAATTGTTATGTTATATAAACGCTAATCATGTAAATATTTTGGGAGCGGTCTATCTAAGTTGTGAAAATTCGTTCCCAATCTTTTTTCCTTGTGAATAAAATATGTTTAAATCAAATATCAGTAGATAATATTTGATATACTAATATCACAATCAAGAAGAATTGGATATTAGAACCCTCGATCAGCAGACTCAGACAAAGGAACGCAACTCTTCACAGCGACTAGCGGCGTCCTTGACCCCGGTCCGGACCCATTCAAAGAAGACAGGGCTTGTTGCTGCCATCAAATGTGCACCTATATTGAAACGTTGCGATTAGAATAGAAATGGCTCGGTAAGCATTTCTTCTTAAGCATTTTACATCTCTGTACAAAATAACGCTTCCCCTTCCTGTTCAAGAGAGCCATTGCAACAGGACGACGTGGTCGTACTCCGCTTGGGAGAAAATGTAAACACTCTAGAAACCTGTGTAAACATGGACTCCTCCAACACTGAAGTGATTCAACTCAAATTAGGCAAGACATTGTGCTAACGATAAAATCGAAACTTGCAAAAATCCTGTTGTGCGACGAGACTCCGAGACGACCAAGTGAAGACGGCATTGATTAAGACTGCGGATAACAAGACGCGGAGACGAGCAGCCGGAACCCCAGGGTCTGACATCGTACACCTCAGAGTTACATACAAACCTGTGCATTTGGCGTTATAAGCCGAGTGGTTCTGAAGGCCAGTAATTTGACATTTCCGTCGATGACTACGACTAAACGAATTTGAAAACAGCACCTTTACCACCAGAGCTCTGTGGCGTTTCTCGCACAGCTTTAGTGAGTGAATGAGTGAGTTGGGTTTGACGCCGCTTTTAACAGTATTCTAGTTATATCACGGCGTGTCAGCTTAATGTGGGAGGAAAGCCCGAAGTGATGTAGGTCTCAGACGTTTACCACTTCGGTGAAACCCACGAGCTGGTGCTGACAATTCTTGAAACATAATCGGGGCGAACCGGGATTCGAACCAACAATCATAGGTTTCTGGCGCGCCAAAGGGACGCAACTCTGCACAGCAAATCGCGGCACCTTAGACGACTGGGCCACCCGTGCCTCCTCTCAGGTTTAGTGGCCTTGTGGAATATGTCTTCCCGTTTATTTAAGACATAAAGGACTCGTGTCCATTGTTTATCGTACAATCAAACACTGCAGGGAGAATAAACCCCTCGTGGTTTATTATCCCTGCAGTGTTTTATTGTAAGATAAAACAACGACCACGAGTCGTATATTTCTTATGTAAGATATCTCATTATGCACAACCACTTTAATGATGTTGTATTATATGTACAAACATTGAAAATATTTACCCATAGTTTGATATGAAAACTAGAATCCGACCATAGAAATGTCTGACAAGTCCATTTTAGGAACAGGCTGGTGAAATTTGGTATTTCCCGCATATTCTCACAATCCTCACGTCGATTATCTGTACCTTTTCTCCCAAAACCAACTGGCATGTCTCTCCCACTTATGAATGCGATCGTTCGGCCATTGCGTTTCTTTGCGTTGCCGAGCTACATCTATGGGGAACAACTCACGACGCACACCCCTCTAAAAACTAACATCGTTCAATTTACGACGTCATCAAGTTGCGATCGCATGTTCGAATCTCCAGAAATGGCGTCATACCATGATTGTTTTATCGTGAAATAAAACACGCTTCGTTCTTCATTGTTCTCTGCGATTTATAGCGTGGTTATCTTATATAAATAAATAAATGAAAGTTGAGTTGATGTTGCAGATAGTATTTGTTCTTTATGTCAGTGAAGAACAGGAGACCTTTAGTTTATAGGTAACGAACGAGATTTATCATCCAAAACTGGCTCCCACAGGAGATTTCGCTTGGATGAGATCAAGCGATATCTACACTGTAGATATCGCTGCAATGAAATTACATCACAATGAATTGAAGACCATCGTGACGTCACTGGTTACCATGACGTCACAATCAAATGACATCACTAATGGCTCTGCTACTGAAGCTGTTAGCAGTACTTTTTACACTGAAGACACTGCTAATTACTGTTTACAAATTGAAAAAGCTGGAGGAATGATGTTGGATGATAAATAAAATCTCACCCTTGTGTCTTTTGATATCAAATATATCAACACTCGTTGATAAACGTGGCAAAAATACTCGGCAAGCCTCGGAATTTTTCCACTTTTATCAACTCATGTTGATATATTTGATATCAAAAGACACTCGGCAGAGATTCTCTTTGTCCCTGCAGGGGATGGAGGGTGGCGGAGGAGAAAATACGTCCACACACGTGATGTCACGATCAGTGGCGCGCGTCAATGCCTGTATCATGAGTGAATGTTGTTTAACGTCACAGTTTGCAATATATCACAGCGGCTTGTAAATAATCGAATCCTGACTAGTAAACAAGTGTTTGAAATCGGGAGCAATGATCCACGCCACCTGGGTACGATAGGCGGCTAAATTACCACCCAACCGAAGTATCAGAGTAAATATTAGGCCACTTCTTCCCCTCTCCTCCGACAGCCTCCGTGGTCTAGTGGTAGAGCGTCCGCCCGGAGAGCGAATGGTCCGGGGTTCCACCCCGGCGTCGTCATACCAAATGACTTTAAAAGATGGTACTTGTTATTACCCTGTCGGCATTAAGGGGCTAAAACAAGGACTGGTCGGCTCGGAGTCAGTATATTGTGTCTGAGTGGGGTATTCATGTTAAACTGCGGCATGGTATCTCAGTGAGCTAGCACTATAAATCGGCATCAGTCCGGACTAGTACAAGCAGCCACACACACACGTGCATGCACGTCTCTATAATCCAATAAAATAACGTCGGTTAAACCCCATTTCACCTCACCTCACTCATCTCTTCCCATCAATTCCCATGCCCCGGGAGAGGCTAAAGAAGGGGAAATCGAGGTACTTACACAAAATATTGTGCCTTTAGTGAGGTGTTTTTTTCGAGTGTATTATTTATTCTTTCAGCAGAGATTTCTAAAAATCTATAGAAAAGGTTTTTAGGCTATTAATATACAACACAGCCTATTATGAATTACCAGTCACGTGCTGGGTAAAATGTTTGTATTATGCCCTTGGAGTGAGTGAGTGAGTTTGGTTTAACGTTGCTTTTAACAGTATTACAGTTATATCGCGGCGTGTCAGCTTAATGTGGGAGGAAAGCCCGAAGTGATGTAGGTCTAAGACGTTTACCTATTTTTGAATAAACAATATATATTTGAATGCTATCACAATAAACACTATATATACTGGCAATTTTATGTACAAATGTTCGGAAGCATTCAGCTGGACCCTTTCAAGGGCATTTTAGATTCAAGGGGAGAATCGTTGGTCGTGAAACAAAAATCTCAATTTAGAAAGGAGGGTTAAGTTAAGACGCTCATTTACTGTAACTGCGTGTAGGAGTGCAGAATGACCAAGAAACGAGCAAAGTTTGTGTTTGTTTGTTTGTTGTTTAACGCCGCACTCAGCAATATTCCAGCTATATGACGACGGTCTGTAAATAGTCGAGTCTGGACCAGACGATCCTGTGATTGACATCATGGTCGTCGATCCACGCAATTGGGATACAATGACATGCATCAGCCATGTCAGCGAGCCTGACCACCCGATCCGGTTAGTCAACTCTTACGACAAGCATAGTCGTCTTTTACGGCAAGCATGGGTTGCTGGAGACCTATTCTACCCCGGATCTTCACGGGTCTCCTCCCACATTAAGCTGACACGCCATGATACAACCTTTCAAAGCAGCGTCAAACCAAACTCACTCACTCGCCCAGTCTAAATGCGGCTGTTGTCGAGACAAAAGGAACAGGTTGCAAGTAACAAGTACTGGCCAGAATTACGAAGGACGAATAAATATTATTTTTTAAGCCCTTAAACATAATATATGCAAAATGATATCTGTCCCAGTTTTTATAGGAGTCGTTCTGTAATTGTCTTTTCGATGCGTAATTCACCATATAACAGAGTCAGCCTTATGTCTGGTTGTGGATCAGTTATCTCGTGTTAATAGTCCACAGATGCTTCTCGTAACTTGTTCTGCTGCAGTATCCGTAGCCTTGCTCCGAGGCTCCACTGAATAATAAGTGCATGGATTCACAGTAATTCTATCCTTACAATAGACAAATCTAGATAAGCCGACAGTAAGCACGTCCGTCTGTTATGGGGACAATTTGTTCTTATTATTTATATTATCTAGAAGTTATAATCTAAACTAATAATTATTGCTTTGGAGACTTGTGCAAGTCTATGTTACCCGCGGTTAATACAGCTGTTGTATGGAGCAATAACCTGGATCTGTATGTCCATGCGCTAGTTTCAATTACAGCAGCTTTATCAGACAGTGGAAGCCCGCCGACGGCATGCCATCCAGGCGTTTGGGGGCCTCATTAAATGCCTGTCGCTAGACAACAGCGGGCACTGGGCACAAGAGGTCGCCTCATTATATTTATATCAAACGGGCCTTGCGTAGAATTGATGATTTGGGGCGCTTTCGTTACAAACAATATATTTGCGTTAAAATTTCACGAGTGACAAAAATGTTATAAAACATCAACGTAATATAACTAACTCCTTCTGTCAGTTTCTTTTTCATTTTGCTGTTTTCCTGCACCAGATCATATTTCGGTAGTTAAAGCGTTCGCTCGTCACGCCGAAAATCCGGTTTCGATTGCTCACGTGGGTACAATATGTGAAGCCCATTTCTGGTGTCCCCTGTTGCGATATTGCTGGAATATTGCTAAAAGCGGCGTAAAACCATATTCACTCACTTAATCCTCCAGTTACACTACCTAGCACCTCCTGTACCACTAGCCCGTACCGCCAGTTACAATATTACAGAACTGCTTTTTATCAGAAACAACAATCCTCAATTGCTACAAGATTAATGTGTTTTTTTGTTGTTTTTTTTGGGGGGGGGATTTGTTGGGGTGAACACGCTTTTCACACATGCGCAAGTATAATACTTCCGTATGTGCACAGACTTTCATGTCACGCCAACATGCGTTCTTACACTTAATGCTATTCAGAAGGACATACTTTCACGACTACCAGACGTACAGGTGCATACTTACGTGTACGGCCCGTCAAGATCCTGGTTAGAATTGGCCTTCAGCACCCCGTGCTCGTCGTAAGAGTTGACTAACAGGATCGGGTGGTCAGGCTCGCTGACTTGGTTGATGCAAGAAATCGTATCCCGTTTGCGTGGATCGATGGTAATGATGTCAATCACTTCATTGTCTGGTCGAGTTATTTACAGACCGTCGTCATATTTACTGAACAGCAAAAGAAACGTCATCTCAAGTAACATTGCATGAAAAGTTGTCATTTAAACATCTGGGTAATTTTTGTCAAAATGTCTAAAATTTAACATGACCTTGTCCGGAAAAATGAATTTTGATAATAAAAAAACAAAGCAGATGACAATAAAACCGATCGCCCAAACGCATTAGGGCAACGTCCATGATAACCCGATGCACGTGAGTTCCGTGCAAATTGAAATGCACATGCGTTCCCCAATTTCTTGCCCTATAAAAATCCACCCAGATCGGATAACATTCATTCGTTATTGAATTGCTACCACATGCCAAGATTGACAAGAAATCAGCGACACCAAGCCCTTGGACGATTGCAAGCAGGACAAATGCCAATGCATTTCAAGTCCACGTAAGGACCATATACAGGTTCCAGCAACGGTACCAGGCCACCAACACTACAGATGACCGACCACGTAGTGTAAGACCAAGGGTCACCATCCGACATCAGGATCGTCAGATTGTGCGACAGCATCTTCAAGATCGCTTTGTTACTGCTGCGGAAACTGCTCGACATACCAGCGACACATTAGTGCGGATACAGTGCGTCGACGATTGACGAGCAAACACCTCCACTGTCATAGGCCACACTGACAACACGTCATCGCCAGGACCGTCTTTAGTGGCAACACAGCACCAGCATTGGCGCAACCAGCAGTGGAGAAGAGTCCTCTTCTCAGACAAGAGCCGTTACTGTATCTCAACTGTAGATAGCAGAGAGAGAGTGTCTGGCGACGCCGTGGGGAAAGTTATTCGGATGCTTGTGTTGTTGAGAGAGACTCTTGGGGTGGTCAGAGCATCGTGACATGGGGTGGAATTGGTCTTGCACAGAGGGTCGGACCTGTGGTCTTTCAGAACATCGGTCCAGGGAGAGGCAATGGTGTCACAGCAGCTCGGTACATTGATCACGTCTTGAGACCACACGCCGTACCTCATTTTGCACGTAGCCGCAACCACGAGTTTCAGTTTCTGTCCTCAGTCCCGACTTAAATCCCATTGAGCACCTGTGGGACGAGATTCAAAGACGGCTGAATGACACCAAGGCCGACAACTGCAGCTGAACTGCGTCAGGCGTTCCTCAGAGTGTGGGCTCAAGTGCCTATGGCCTTAATCAACCGCCTCATCCATTCCATGTATCGATGTTGCACGGCAGTCATCAATGCACATGACGGACACACGAGATACTGACTTGTGATGCCATTTTCTCAGAGACTAGTGTTGTGTTTAACATTAAGAACATATGACACTTTAATTTCATCCTTGATGATCAGTTTTGCCAAGTTTCATATTTTTAATATGTCTCAAAGTATGTTTACAGTGTTTGGACAAATAAGGTTTCTATATCTATCCATGGTGACGTTTCTTTTGCGGTTCAGTATGGATTGAATATTGTGAGTGCGGCGTTAAACAACAAACAAATATACAAAACTTACGTATACAGAGATATACACTTGTAATACACGTAATTCGACCCAAACGTAAATGCGGATCATATATATGTACACATATCTTTAACGCATCCATGGGTCATCCTGCCGTGGTGGACAGGCGCACTTGTTGAGTGTTGTATATTTAACAACTAAACAACTCGTAGTCGTTGTTTATCGTACAATAACACTGCAGGGAGAATAAACCATGATGAGCGCAGCCTTTTTAAGGATGTCAAGAAACGGTACAAGCTTTATGTACGGGGGGTTACGTATGGTATTCTCACAATTTTCACGTCGATAATCTGCACCTTTTCTCCCAATGCCGATCGTCTTGTCTCTTCCATGTCTCTTCCATGTCGTGGGGTCAATCGTTCGGCCATTGCGTTTATCTACGTTGCCCAGTTACATCTATGAGAATCAACTTAATAGACACTTCCCTTCTAAATATAACGTCGTCTTTTTTACGACGTCATTAAGTTGTGAGCGTAATGTTCGAATTTCCAGAGAAGCTCATGATAGAGCAATGTTTTATCGTGAAATAAACCACACTTCGTTCTTCATTGCTCTTTGCGATTTATCGCGAAGCTATGTTATATGTAAGATCGATGCTCATGATGTCAATCACTGGATTGTCTGGTCCAGATTCGATTATTTACAGACCGCCGTCATATAGCTGGAATATTGAGTGCGGCGTTAAACAACACACAAATAAACAAAAATCTCTTATATACAGGTACATATACAGACTGGCATATACTTCCATCATACGTCCATGTACATACGATTGGAGCAGAATAGGTCCCCAGCAATGTGGTATGCTGGTCGCAATAGGCGACTAAATAGAGCAGGTGATGCTTCACTATGGAAGAAAGGTTAATGTAGCAGATCTTTAACACTTATAAATGTAATGCCTACACACACGAGATAGCAGAACCGTGAAGATCCGGGGTAGAATAGGTCTTCAGTAACCCATGCTTGCCGTAAGTGGCGACTAACGGGGTAACAACAAGTACCATCTTTTAACGTCTTTTGGTATAGCGCGGTGCTATTAGTCGTTAAATTACCATAAATATATAAAAAAAATCAATATTATAAAGGTTGGTTGGTTGGTTTGTTGTTTAACGCCGCACACAGCAATATTCCAGCTATATGACGGCGATCTGTAAATAATCGAGTCTGGACAAGACAATCCAGTGATTAATATCATGAGCATCGATCCACGCAATTGGGATCGATGACATGCATCAACCAAGTCAGCGAGCCTGACCACCCGATCCCGTTAGTCGCCTTTTACGACAAGCATAGTCGCCTTTAACGGCAAGCATGGGTTGCTGAAGACCTATTCTACCCCGGATCGTCACGGATTATTATAAAGGAATTAGTACACCATTAATGTTTTTTTAAATGTTGGACCTGAGTTTCAAATACGATTTTATTTGCGTCCCGCATACAACACTTCAGAAACGAATAGCTTTCAAACAGATCGCCGAATCCCGCATACCAAAAGGAAGTTAGCAGCCTCATTGCTGATAGGAGTAAGTCCTCCCATAAGTTTTAACGTACGTATCTCAGAAATGGACTTAGACAACATAAACTAATCTACCACGACACGCGGAGTTCAGAACAAACGTCTAATGTCGGTACAAATTATGTCAACTCTACCACCAAACCAAGCAGTTATACGCATGGGGCTTGTAAATCAACTCGACTCGTCTTTGAACATCTCTTCACCAACATCAAATCAAATCATTCCAGCTTCGGGCATCGTTTGGTTCTCACAATGAAAGCTGTCGGCGAGTGAATTCGCCCAACAGTTCCATGGTCAGGCCATCTGTATGCTGCCAACAGTTCTGTAGACTGGGCCACTGTCTACAGAAATCGATTTCTCACGCAAATTATTTATTGTACAGTGGCTGATGACTAGTTACTGGAACACAAGTTTAAAGGTGCCTAGGCCAGTTTTGCGTTCTTTTCTATAGTCTATGTACATTTCTTCTATATGTTTTTGCGTATCAGGGTACAGATAGTTTCGCCCTACATATGGGCATGTTGGCATGAGGGCTTGTTAGAATAGTATAGAAGCGTATTTATACTCACATATATACGTAGAGAATGGGTCTTCAGCAACCCATGCTTGCTGTAAAAGGCGACTATGCTTGTCGTAAGAGGCGACCAACGGGATCGGGTGGTCAGGCTCGCTGACTTGGTTGAAGCATGTCATGTTGATCCTAATTGCGTGGATCGAATGCCTATGATGTCAATCACTGGATTGTCTGGTCCAGACTCGATTATTTACAGCCCACCGTCATATAGTTGGAATTGCTGAGTGCGGCGTAAAACAACAAACAAAACAAACCGAAAAACGTAGATGATGTTATAATCTACATAGTAGAAAGTATCATCTGAAATCGAAAAATATCAATGTCTGAGAAACAATACTCACAAATATAATATCATATGCGTAGATGAAAGTAACTTCAACGTAGATCATCGTTTGTACATATATATATTTATCATCTACACGGAAGATATTTTTTTAGAATGTGGCACTAATACGCTTCCATAGAATAGGTTGCCAGAAACATATGCTGATACTTTCCTTGTTTGTTGTTTTACGCCGCACTCAGCAATATTCCAGCTATATGACGGCGGTCTGCAAATAATCGAGTCTGGACCAGACAATCCTGATAGAACTAAGCGTCTTAAGTGATCGTATGGGCAGGCTCTGCGCTTCATCGTTATCCAGTGACGTAGATCGTTGCCCATATATCAATCCCTGGTTGGTTTGGTCCAGATGCGATTATTTACAATCGATCGTATGCTGGAGTATTGTTGAGTGTTGCATGTACCAACAAACAAGTAGACATATGATCATGTTACGTGTTCAGTTGTTAAATTCTATTTGTGTACGACAGTCATGTGTGTTTATTAAGAGTAAACATGTTTAACAATAAGTAAAATATGATATTGTGCTAGCCTGTCAATGCAAGACACCAAGCGTTAAACCAATGTGGATTGTTTCATCGACCTGGATGGAGAACTCCCCCCATCCCCCCTTGAGGACCAAACAATTGATATTCTGGGTTCTGCTGGGTATTTATTGTGTCAGACAATTTCCTTTTTTTTCTCAACAGTTTGAAGCATTTTTTTCAAGCAATTTCTGTGGCAAATTGTTCCCATCAATATACCGAGCCATAGGTGTTAGCTGCTGAGAGTGTAGATGTAATTTATCCAATAAACTCCGAAGGTCGCAGCTGTATACTGACAGTGTTCGGTGTGTTTATGTTCATGTTATTGCTATGTACTTGAGATATGCATAGGAAGCAATGGTAGCTCACGTCGTCCTATACTGTACATCTTGGCATTCATAACCAACGTATGTCACACCAGATATATATGTGTACGTCAAACACCAACATTAGATATGTACGTCACACCAATATTTGATGTGTGTACGTCACACACCAACGTTAGATATATGTACGTCACACACCGACATTAGATATATGTACGTCACACCAACATAAGATACGTGTACGTCACCCACCAACATTAGATATGTGTACGTCACACACCAACATTAGATAGGTGTACGTCACCCACCAACATTAGATATGTGTACGTCACCCACCAACATTAAATAAGTGTACATCACACACCAACATTAGATAGGTGTACGTCACACAACGACATTAGATATGTGTACGTCACACACCAACATTAGATATGCATGTCACAGCAATATAAGATGTATGTACGTCACACATCAACATTAGATATATGTACGTCACACACCAACATTAGATATATGTACGTCACACACCAACATTAGATATGTGTACGTCACACACCAACATTGGATATATGGACGTCACACACCAACATTAGATATGTGTACATCACACACCAACATTAGATAAGTGTACGTCGTACACCAACATTGGATAGGTGTACGTCACACACCAACATTAGATATGTGTACATCACACACCAACATTAGATAAGTGTACGTCGTACACCAACATTGGATAGGTGTAGGTCACACAGCAACATTAGATATATTTACGTCACACACCAACATTGGATATGTGTACGTCACACACCAACATTGGATATATGTACGTCACACCAACATTAGATAGGTGTACGTCACACACCAACATTAGATAGGTGTACGTCACACATCAACATTAGATATATGTACATCACACACCAACATTAGATATGTGTACATCACACACCAACATTAGATATGTGTACGTCACACACCAACATTAGATATGTGTACGTCACACACCAACATTGGATAGGTGTACGTCACACATCAACATTAGATATATGTACATCACACACCAACATTAGATATGTGTACATCACACACCAACATTAGATATGTGTACGTCACACACCAACATTAGATATGTGTACATCACACACCAACATTAGATAAGTGTACGTCGTACACCAACATTGGATAGGTGTAGGTCACACAGCAACATTAGATGTGTGTACGTCACACATCAACATTAGATATATGTACATCACACACCAACATTAGATATGTGTACATCACACACCAACATTAGATATGTGTACGTCACACACCAACATTAGATATGTGTACGTCACACACCAACATTGGATAGGTGTACGTCACACATCAACATTAGATATATGTACATCACACACCAACATTAGATATGTGTACATCACACACCAACATTAGATATGTGTACGTCACACACCAACATTAGATATGTGTACGTCACACACCAACATTAGATATATGTACGTCACACCAACATTAGATATGTGTACGTCACACACCAACATTAGATATATGTACGTCACACATCAACATTAGATAGGTGTACGTCACACAACGACATTAGATATGTGTACGTCACACACCAATATTTGAAAGGTGTACGTCACACACCAACATCAGATGTGTGTACGTCACACAGCAACATTAGATAGGTGTAGGTCACACACCAACATTAAATAAGTGTACGTCACACACCAACATTAGATAGGTGTACGTCACACAACGACATTAGATATGTGTACGTCACACACCAATATTTGAAAGGTGTACGTCACACACCAACATTAGATGTGTGTACGTCACACACCAACATTAGATAGGTGTACGTCACACACCAACATTACATATGTGTACGTCACACACCAACATTTGATATGTGTACATCACACACCAACATTTGATATGTGTACGTCACACATCAACATTGGATATATGTACGTCACACACCAACATAAGATATGTGTACGTCACACCAACATTAGATATGTGTACGTCACACACCAACATTAGATATGTGTACGTCACACACCAACATTAGATAGGTGTACGTCACACACCAACATTAGATATATGTACGTCACACACCGACATTGGATATATGTACGTCACACACCAACATTAGATATGTGTACGTCACACACCAACATTAGATATGTGTACATCACACACCAACATTAGATATGTGTACGTCACACACCAACATTAGATAGGTGTACGTCACACACCAACATTAGATATGTGTACATCACACACCAACATTGGATATATGGACGTCACACACCAACATTAGATATGTGTACATCACACACCAACATTAGATATGTGTACATCACACACCAACATTAGATAGGATTACGTCACACACCAACATTAGATAGGATTACGTCACACACCAACATTAGATATATGTACGTCACACATCAACATTAGATATGTGTACATCACACACCAACATTAGATATGTGTACATCACACACCAACATTAGATATGTGTACATCACACACCAACATTAGATATGTGTACGTCACACACCAACATTAGATATGTGTACATCACACACCAACATTGATAAGTGTACGTCACACAGCAACATTAGATATGTGTACGTCACACACCAACATTAGATAGGATTACGTCACACACCAACATTAGATAGGATTACGTCACACACCAACATTAGATAGGATTACGTCACACACCAACATTAGATAGGATTACGTCACACACCAACATTAGATATATGTACGTCACACATCAACATTAGATATGTGTACGTCACACACCAACATTAGAAAGGTGTACGTCACACACCAACTTTAGATATGTGTACGTCACACACCAACATTAGATAGGATTAGGTCACACACCAACATTAGATAGGATTACGTCACACACCAACATTAGATATGTGTACGTCACACACCAACATTAGATATGTGTACGTCACACACCAACTTTAGATATGTGTAGGTCACACACCAACATTAGATATGTGTACATCACACACCAACATTAGATATGTGTACATCACACACCAACATTAGATATGTGTACATCACACACCAACATTAGATAAGTGTACGTAACACACCAACATTAGATAGGATTACGTCACACACCAACATTAGATAGGATTACGTCACACACCAACATTAGATAAGTGTACGTCACACGCCAACATTAGATAAGTGTACGTCACACACCAACATTACACATGCGTAGTTGATAAAATGCCGATAGGTTTTGTCCATTTGTATTACAGGCCGTCAAACCTCATGCGTCCAGGGCACCTGTATGGTACTGAGTCTTGGAGCACAGGTGTATAGTTTGTCAGTACGTGCGTTCAGGGCACCTGTATGGTACTGAGTCTTGGAGAACAGGTGTCTAGTTTGTCAGTACCTGCGTTCAGGGCACCTGTATGGTACTGAGTCTTGGAGCACAGGTGTCTAGTTTGTCAGTACCTGCGTTCAGGGCACCTGTATGGTACTGAGTCTTGGAGCACAGGTGTCTAGTTTGTCAATACGTGCGTTCAGTGCACCTGTATGGTACTGAGTCTTGGAGAACAGGTGTCTAGTTTGTCAGTACGTGCGTTCAGGGCACCTGTATGGTACTGAGTCTTGGAGCACAGGTGTCTAGTTTGTCAGTACGTGCGTTCAGGGCACCTGTATGGTACTGAGTCTTGGAGCACAGGTGTCTAGTTTGTCAGTACGTGCGTTCAGGGCACCTGTATGGTACTGAGTCTTGGAGAACAGGTGTCTAGTTTGTCAGTACGTGCGTTCAGGGCACCTGTATGGTACTGAGTCTTGGAGAACAGGTGTCTAGTTTGTCAGTACCTACGTTCAGGGCACCTGTATGGTACTGAGTCTTGGAGAACAGGTGTCTAGTTTGTCAGTACGTGCGTTCAGGGCACCTGTATGGTACTGAGTTTTGGAGCACAGGTGTCTAGTTTGTCAGTACCTGCGTTCAGGGCACCTGTATGGTACTGAGTCTTGGAGCACAGGTGTCTAGTTTGTCAGTACGTGCGTTCAGGGCACCTGTTTGGTACTGAGTCTTGGAGCACAGGTGTCTAGTTTGTCAGTACGTGCGTTCAGGGCACCTGTATGGTACTGAGTCTTGGAGAACAGGTGTCTAGTTTGTCAGTACGTGCGTTCAGGGCACCTGTATGGTACTGAGTCTTGGAGAACAGGTGTCTAGTTTGTCAGTACGTGCGTTCAGGGCACCTGTTTGGTACTGAGTCTTGGAGCACAGGTGTCTAGTCTGTCAGTACCTGCGTTCAGGGCACCTGTATGGTACTGAGTCTTGGAGAACAGGTGTCTAGTTTGTCAGTACGTGCGTTCAGGGCACCTGTTTGGTACTGAGTCTTGGAGCACAGGTGTCTAGTTTGTCAGTACGTGCGTTCAGGGCACCTGTATGGTACTGAGTCTTGGAGAACAGGTGTCTTGTTTGTCAGTACGTGCGTTCAGGGCACCTGTATGGTACTGAGTCTTGGAGAACAGGTGTCTAGTTTGTCAGTACGTGCGTTCGACTGGAAGAATTTGAGTAATCTGAGTCAACCGAGGTTACCACATTTCTGGCGACCGGGGTTGAGTGGATTCAACCTTAGTTATATCCAGTGTTAATCAAGGACAACTTCGGGCACTATTCGACATAAAACACATACAATGCAACCTTAGATATTATGATGGCTGCAAGGAGATGGAGAGAGACAATAGCCATGTCCTACAACACACAACTAGGAGTGGTTGACAAGTGTTTCATTGCTTCAGAGAGCTGCCACTGTACCGTTTCTATATAACACATATTAAATGACAAGAAACTTTAAAAAGCCGCTTATTACAACAAACGCCATGCAAAATCATCATCAAAGTTGCATCTTTAATTCTAAGCTATTTCAACAATCGAAAGTTAATTTTCCCTGACCCATATTGGCAAACTATACACTATCAATACGTAGTTAATTATATTCATTAAATTGTTTTTATTAATGATTGAATCATTAACTGAAACTACTTTTTTTACGGATGACGTCACTTGGAGGCCGCAAAACAGACTACCTCACCCCACGGGTTCACTAGGTATGGGCAACTTGGGTCAACTAAAGTATGGCTTATCAGTTAGCATGAGCTAACACTAGTCAACTAGTCACCGGTTCACCTGGGTAATACTTTGGTTAACACGGGTTCATCTGGGTTATACTTTGGTCAATGCGGGTTCACCTGGGTTATACTTTGGTCAACAGGGATTCACCTGGGTTATACCTCTGTTAACACGGGTTCATCTGGGTTATACTTTGGTCAATGCGGGTTCACCTGGGTAATACTTTGGTTAACACGGGTTCATCTGGGTTATACTTTGGTCAATGCGGGTTCACCTGGGTAATACGTTGGTCAACACGGGTTCATCTGGGTTATACTTTGGTCAATGCGGGTTCACCTGGGTTATAACTCGGTTAACACGGGTTCACATGGGTTATACTTTGGTTAACACAAGTTCACCTGGGTAATAATTTGGTCAACTCGGGTTATACTTTGGTCAACAGGGGTTCACCTGGGTAATACTTCGGTTAACACAAGTTCACCTGGGTAATAATTTGGTCAACTCGGGTTATACTTTGGTCAACAGGGGTTCACCTGGGTAATACTTTGGTTAACACAAGTTCACCTGGGTAATAATTTGGTCAGCTCGGGTTATACTTTGGTCAACAGGGGTTCACCTGGGTAATACTTTGGTTAACGCGGGTTCACCTGGGTAATACTTTGGTCAACACCGGTTCATCGGTGAGAAGTTGATGCCTAGATATCGGGGCGTGAGTAAATGCAAACTCATAAAACGCACCTGTCACCAGGCATATGCACTATCTTGCTATGTTGTAATTTTAATTATGAACAAAGGAATAGCTGGTAACTGTGAATATCTTAACGTATATATATATTAAACTTCTCATTAGTAACCGCTCGGGAAGGGCAGCACAGTTTTCCTTTCATTTGGAGCCATTATGGTGACATTAATGTGGTTAATCGTGTGTACGTGCGCTCCCAGAGCTCATATCTTGACCATCTGCCGTCATCCACATCAATAATCAGCTACACAAGGATTACCAGATCTATTCCAATGACAATGCAATGCTTGACATGAATTAAATTAAACATTCACTTTTCAATGTCGAGCCGAGCTCTGACTGACAAAGGTTTCTCTTTGTGAAACCAAAATATCAATATGTGTAGAACTATATATATCATGAAACAAAGATATCAATATCTGTAGAACTTTATATCATGAAAGCAAAATATCAATATGCGCAGAACTATATATCGTGAAACAAAGATATCAATATGTGTAGAACTTTATATCATGAAACAAAGGTATCAATATGTGTAGAACTATATATCATGAAACAAAGACATCAATATGTGTAGAACTTTATATCATGAAACAAAGACATCAATATGTGTAGAACTTTATATCATGAAACAAAGATGTCAATATCTGTAGAACTTTATATCATGAAACAAAGACATAAATATGTGTAGAACTTTATATCATGAAACAAAGACATCAATATGTGTAGAACTATATGTCATGAAACAAAGATGTCAATATCTGTAGAACTTTATATCATGAAACAAAGATGTCAATATCTGTAGAGCTTTATATCAGGAAACAAAGACATCAATATGTGTAGAACTTTATATCATGAAACAAAGATGTCAATATCTGTAGAACTATATATCATGAAACCAAGATATCAATGTGTGTGGAACTTTATATCATGAAACAAAGAAGTTTTCGAATTGGTACATAGAATTTGAGTATTTTGCTATTGTCTTCCCCATCCTGACCCCGGGGTAGACATGGACCCCAGCGTCCTACGTTTGTGACGTAGCTGATTGAATAACGTCACCTCATGTCCCGGGGTAGACATGGATCCCGGCGTCCTACGTTTGTGACGTGGCTGATTGAATGTCGTCACTTCATGCCCCGGGGTAGAAATGGACCCCAGTGTTCTACGTTTGTGACGTAGCTGATTGAATGTCGTCACCTCATGTCCCGGGGTAGACATGGACCCCAGCGTCCTACGTTTGTGACGTAGCTGATTGAATAACGTCACCTCATGTCCCGGGGTAGACATGGACCCCAGCGTCCTACGTTTGTGACGTGGCTGATTGAATGTCCTCACCTCATGCCCCGGGGTAGAAATGGAACCCAGCGTCCTACGTTTGTGACGTAGCTGATTGAATGTCGTCACCTCATTTCCCGGGGTAGATATGGACCCCAGCGTCCTACGTTTGTGGCTTGGCTGATTGAATGTCCTCACCTCATGTCCCGGGGTAGATATGGACCCCAGCGTCCTACGTTTGTGACGTAGCTGATTGAATGTCCTCACCTCATGTCCCGGGGTAGAAATGGACCCTAGCGTCCTACGTTTGTGACGTAGCTGATTGAATGTCCTCACCTCATGTCCCGGGGTAGACATGGACCCCAGCGTCCTACGTTTGTGACGTAGCTGACTGGCGGTCATCGACTCGTGTTACCCATGCAATCACTGGTTTGCCTGGTCCAGATCTGAGCACGATTCTTAACAGGCCGCCGTGATATAGATTAAATGTTACTGACAGCGGCGATAAATATATTCACGCACTATTTCGTCTTTATATGCCGCAACTTACACAACCGGCCCACCCCTTTCTTAATGAATGCATGAGTGAGTATGGTTTTACGCCGCTTTTAGCAATATTCCAGCAATATCACGGCGGGGGTTCACCAAAAATGGGCTTCACACATTGTACCCATGCCGGGAATCGAACCCGGGACTTCGGCGTGACGAGCAAACACTTTACCACTAGGTTACCCGACCGCCCCCACTTAATGAATGAAAAATACTTTTTACTGGTGTTTTAACATGTATAAATAATTCAACGTTAAATATAATTTTAACATGATATCATCCTACTCAATTTCCGTAAATATGGGCAAAATATAGATCTACATCTGTTTTAGTACTATTATTTAAATTATCTTCTTTTAATTCACCATTTCCAATTACACGAGATAGTAATTAGCATCTCTCGATCAAACAAACGAGCAGCAGCTGCAAGAGGATATAGTGGCCATTATATACAGTGCTTGCACATTAAAGGGTTGAACCTCATTAGTTTTATTAGCATCATTGTGGTCTGGGTTCACTTGCGCAAGGGTCGAAATGGTTATATATAAACTGCAGGAATGGCGCATCAAGGCCATACTTTAGCGGGAACCGTGGCCAGCTACCGACAAATCTCCCAATAGCAATGCTGATACAATAACACTGTTTCCCGCCGCAATCTATTTTGACACCTGAAACACAAATAATTAAGTCTGCTTGTTGCAGTAAGCTCGGTCGTCCCTGAACCACTTGGTCGCGGAAGAGGCCATATTGATCCTCAACTGACAGATGTCACGTGACGAATTCTCGGATAGCAGTGTTGTGAAACTGCCATTTGCGAGCACTGCTGTGCAGGGAGGTAGCATGAACCAGTACAAAGCCGAAGTTATTGTAGTTGGAGGCGGACTTAGCGGTAAGTATGCTCAAATGCTTAAAACGTGCAAAAAATGCCATTTTGTAGCTGCAAGCAATACGCGGAAGTTTCGCAAATAATGGTAAACAACGGCATCGCCAGTCTTGGACCTCCTTGGATATTGATCGCGTGTTTATATCCCGCACGTGCTTTTGGTGCTGCGGTACTCGTCCGTGCGGGTCGTGATTTGAAACATGGATTATTTTTGCGTTTGTTCCACAAGATATTAATGTATGAGCACGTAAACGTGTAACAGACGCGTTGAGACCTCCTGAGACAGGACGATTAATGGGTACAAGTATATAGGCGAGCTGTGGACTCAATAATACTCAATAATTCACTTCGAAACATACACGGAGCCCTATTCTCATTATTTCATTGTGGAAGGACACATCTAATATTAGAGTAGCGATAATAAAAAGATTGAGCCAGTTTTGTTTTCGGACACTGCAGCAACTAATACAGGCCATATAGAAATTGTTGTTATCTGACATTTAGTTGGTTTGATCTAATGCCTTATTTAGCAATGCCAAAAGTAGAATTACGATCATACAACTCTTTAAATGATAAGTATAGATATAAAGTGTTTCCGATCTTTTTTTTAATCCACAGATGTGTGTCTCGTGACATAAACAGATGGTTATATATTAAAAAACACATGTGTGAAAGCCAGATATTCTGTTGTTAGAATTAGCACAATGACACAAATCTAGGATTGACTGACACGAGAAGCCAGGTCACATTTAAGATTAGTCTCATCTCACTGCAGTATGTTTGATACTGTGGAAATATACTTCACTATGGAAGATAGGTTAATGTAGCAGGTCTTTAACACTTATTAATGTATACCCCCCCCCCCCCCCCCCCCAAACAAGCTATCTTGTCGAGTTCTGTGTCCTTGACCTACAATCGAATACTTTTCTTGCATTGAATAAAGGTCACGCAGATTTTTGGTGGTAATTTATATCAGGGTGACCTGACGCCATCAGGGCTTGTGATTGTGTGTTTAGTCATGAACTACTCATACTGTGTATCTGGGTTGTGTCTCCGGGTCAGGTGTGTCAAGGCCCCCAAACTTGAGGGTATGTCACCTCAACCTGCGTCTCATGTGTGCTGACTAAGGTAGTAACTATTCATTTTGAGGGGTTGGGTTGGGCGGGGATTTTTGTTTTTTCTCTGAAGGGGGCACTGAAAAATGTAGTTCTTTTTGGACAAAAACATTTTTCATGTGATTCACCATCTCCATTTGACCCGTGAAGATTCCGGGGTAGAATAGGTCTTCAGCAACCCATGCTTGCCGTAAAAGGCGACTATGCTTGTCATAAAAGGCGACTACCGGGATTGGGTGGTCAGGCTCGCTGACTTGGTTGATGCATGTCATCGATCCCAATTGCGTGGATCGATGCTCATGATATTAATCACAGGATTGTCTGGTCCAGACTCGATTATTTACAGACCGCTGTTGTATAGCTGGAATATTGCCGAGTGTGGCGTTAAACAACAAACCAAACTCAACCCCAAAACCATCTCCATTTAACAAAGGAAAAAAGTATTTCACTACCCTGTTTTCTGAAACAAATTAGTTTTCACCAATAAGTCATGTAACATTACGAAATGCAGTGAGATGTCCACCCAGGCACAAAGTGAAACAAGGTTGGCCAAGTCCAACTGTTGTAAATTGGGGAAAATTCCTCAAGCCGCAGAGGTCATCAAGCACAGACATGGAAACGGAACCCGCTGGTGTCCTCGCTTGTAAAATGCCTCAAACCCTGGTTTTCAGTTGTGCAGATCCTGTACTTTTTCCAGATCCATGGCTAAGTCTGACTCGTTCAGTGATAGACAAGGATGATAACCACCGGAAGTAGTACCTACCTGACCTTTAATATTGGCTCTGATTTGATACCTCTCTCAATCAAGATATGACAAGCCATCCTAAGGACATCTTCCTGAGGCAAGGGAGTTAACTGACTGTAAATGTCCAGTTTCCACCCTTGCCGAACTACCCTGTAACCTCGTGGCTCGATCGTAGCGCCACCAGTGGCTATTGTGAATTATGTCCCAGCTATGTCCCTCCTACTGACAAAGCAGATTCCACCTCTCATATCACTTACATTTGCTTCAAACAAAATGGTGGCACCCAGTCAAGACCATCTGATTGGTAATCAAATTCTATATTGTTGTAAAACGTGGTTTTACTTCACAAAGTGCATCAAATCATGTCAGCACCTTGATTAGAAAGATGAAAAGATTGTGAAAATATCTGTTGACGCCTTGTTGTGCCTTTTGCCCGCGACGCCCCTGGCTTGTGACGAGTGGGGCTAGAGGGGCAGAATACGTTCACTTTTTCACGAACACCTGGTGTCATCACAGTTTGACAGTAATTCATAAACTCATGATCATGAAATGCCATATATGAACGTAGAAAAGCCAAATTTTGAGGACCAGAAAACAAATTCTGTAGAAAGCTTATGCATGGGTTACACTTTCATCAAGAAGTAGTCAGAATCATACAATAGACTCTCCTTAAATTTTCCAATATTGTAAGATATATGTTTCTAGTTATAGTTGTATACTAATAATAAATTAAATAGGAACACTTTACAACTGGTAGTCAAGTATGACAGTAGACTATTACCACCAATGATCTTGATGAGATCAAGTTGAGAATTTTGACAAAGTTGACGTTTTTTTTGTCAGTAATGCGTAATGACGCCACTATTTGTCAAACATTCATTCTCTTGATGGTGCATTATGCGTATGGGGGACACGGACGGCCCAGTCGTCTTAAGGCGCCGCGATTCGCTGTGCAGAGTTGTGTCCCTTGGGCATGCCAGAAACCTATGATTGTGGGTTTGAATCCCGGTTCGCCCCGATTATGTTTCTAGATTTGTCAGCACAATATCCGTGCTCGTGGGTTTCACCGAAGTGGTAAACGTCTGAGACCTGCATCACTTCGGGCTTTCCTCCCACATTAAGCTGACACGCCGTGATATAACTGGAATACTGTTAAAGGTCAGCGTTAAACCCAACTCACTCACATTATCCCAATGTCAGTTTGAGGGATTCTGTCCCACTCCGCTTGCAGCACCTGGCCAATGTGGTCAGCCGCCTATGACGCTGACGCACACGTCTCTCTGTCATGTCCCGGACGTGTTCAGTGGGGGAAATGCTGGGGTCATCGCTGGCCATGCCATTCTATGGGTGTTGTGCTGCTGGTGGTGAACATTGACGATTCGTGCACGGTGAGCATAAACATTGTCATCCTGAAAGACAACACGTCGACCCACATGCCACATAGTGATGGCAGGCTTAGAAATTAATTGTATTTTAGTAGTGGATGGCACAGTTAACATGGTTAACATTGTGTTGACACTTTAAGATAGATCTGCTGTGACTGATGGGCACACTTAGAAATCCTATTTTCCTAACCATGCTTACACAGGGATGAGAATCGTCCGCAAATTTCCACAAATTTTAGTGACCACAAATTTGTTTAAAAAAACAAAAAAACACCCCCAGATTATGGACCATGCTCCATTGCAAAGATGTTTTAGCTGAAAAGGAAAATATCCATTCTCATCCCTGCTTACAGTTTACCATGTGGGAATGTTTATTATATGAAGGTGATGAAGCGAGTATCAAACAAATAACCGTGACAAAAAGATGGAATATGATGAAACACATGGAAAATGATGAACATTTGAATTGTTAACACAGTATGATTCACAAAATAGATTTGGAGATTCAGGAATTCTAAAGGCTATCAATCTAATTGTTAAGGAACGGGGCGAGCTTCTAAATTTCAGCTGTTTATTATCTAGCCCATTAAATGCAGCTGTGAAGATCCGGGTTAGAACAGGTCATCAGCGACCGATGTTTGATGTAAGAGATGACTATGCGTGTCGTAAGAGACAACTAACAGGATTGGGTGGTCAGGCTCGCTGACTTGGTTGATGCAAGTCATTTATCCCAATTGCGTAGATTGATGTTCATGATGTCAGTCACTGGATTGTCTGGTCCAAATTCGATTATTATATTGCTGGAATATTCCTGAGTGGGGTGATAAAATGACATGCATCAAGTTCAAATACCGATTAGAGGTATTCTTCTAGTTGTCACATGTGATTTCTGGGGCACACCAGTCAGTGCCCTGTGAGTGCCTGTGAAGATTCCGGGGTAGAATAGGTCTTCAGCAACCCATGCTTGCCATAAATGGTGACTATGCTTGTCGTAAAAGGCGACTAACGGGATCGGGTGGTCAGGCTCACTGGCTTGGTTGATGCATGTCATCGATCCCAATTGCGTGGATCGATGCTCATGATATCAATCACTGGATTGTGTGGCCCAGACTCGATTATTTACAGACCGCCGTCATATAACTGGAATACTGCTGAGTGCGGCGTTAAACAACAAACCAACCAACCAACCAACCTGTTGCACAATTGAAAAATATGCACCAAAGTTTATACTGTTAAAGACCTCTTGACAAAGGACAGCAAAATAAAGCTGATGTCATATTAACTAGACAATTGCTAATGCAACTTAATCTGTTTTATTAATCTACTGAATGGCCCTTTGATTCCACAGTATTGTGTTGTGTCTATCTCCAGGAGAGGTCTTACTGCTGATTCTTTATGTCCCTGTGAGCAGCAATTATGTTGTCAACACATAGCTTAGTGATCTAAACAGCTTGCCCCATAGTGCTTGTGATAGGTGCTTGATGACAGTGGAAGCTAATCGGGATTAGTGAGGGCCAATTACAGGGTTAATTTGTCTTTCGTCTTATCATTTACGGCTGGAATCCAGAGCATAGAGAGTCAGTACGGTTGAAGATATTCATACTTTTGACTGTCTGAGGAATGAGGCAGTGGAATGTTGAACTTTTCTTTTTCAAGAAATGAGATGTACCTTTGGTGGAAAGTGGTATTTGTTATTCAGTGTGCAGACTCGAATCAGTTGTGGCATGAATCTCAGAATCACCCCGAGTTGGTCAACGCTATAACCATTGGTTTCACCAAATCGGTAATGTGTTAGAGTTGCATAACTTCAGAACCCGTGAAGATCCGGGGTAGAATAGGTCTTCAGCAACCCATGCTTGTCGTAAAAGGTGACTATGCTTGTCGTGAGAGGCGACTAACGGGATCGGGTGGTCAGGCTCGCTGACTTGGTTGATGCATGTCATCTCTGGATTGTCTGGTCCAGACTCGATTATTTACAGACATAAACAACAAACAAACAAACAAAGTTAGAGCATGGTCAAAGACAAAGGAATGATGGTTTAATTGTGTGTAAGAGATGGCTCATGACAATCTGTTGATAATGTGTAACCCTACTATCTCGGTGTTGTTTGTTCTCTGTGTACAGAGATTATATTGTCATGCTGGTTTTATAAAACGAGTGTCAGAATTCTTGTATTTCCGAGCATGAGCGAGAGTTTCTTAAAAATCAGTGTGACACATATGCGAGTGTAATAATTTCTTTGTTACCCATTATTTCTTTATCCATTTGAACTTCCCTTTAGAAAAATGCTCTTATCACGACCAGTCTTTGAAAACAATTTTTTTTTTAAATAACATCAACAATCTTCAGCAATGTCATTTTTAGTGTGATGTCACCCTGACCTTATATCACAACAGGATTTGAATGACGTCAACACTGTCATCTGGATGAGGTAAACAATGTACTGGTGCATGTGAACAGATAGTTGCACCAGTGAACTAGGGCTGGGATGAGTTGACATTTACGACCCGGGTACTTGTCCCCTTTTACCTCGACTCCACCTGGGTACTCGTCCTCTTTTACCTCGACTCCACCTGGGTACTTGTCCCCTTTTACCTCGACTCCACCTGGGTACTCGTCCTCTTTTACCTCGACTCCACCCGGGTACTTGTCCCCTTTTACCTCGACTCCACCCGGGTACTCGTCCTCTTTTACCTCGACTCCACCTGGGTACTCGTCCTCTTTTACCTCGACTCCACCCGGGTACTTGTCCCCTTTTACCTCCACTCCACCCGGGTACTTGTCCCCTTTTACCTCGACTCCACCCGGGTACTTGTCCTCTTTTACCTCGACTCCACCCGGGTACTTGTCCCCTTTTACCTCGACTCCACCCGGGTACTTGTCCTCTTTTACCTCGACTCCACCCGGGTACTTGTCCCCTTTTACCTCGACTCCACCCGGGTACTTGTCCCCTTTAACCTCGACTCCACCCGGGTACTCGTCCTCTTTTACCTCGACTCCACCTGGGTACTCGTCCCCTTTTACCACGACTCCACCCGGGTACTCGTCCCCTTTTACCACGACTCCACCCGGGTACTCGTCCCCTTTTACCACGACTCCACCCAGATACTCGTCCCCTTTTACCACGACTCCACCCAGATACTCGTCCTCTTTTACCTCGACTCCACCCGGGTACTCGTCCCCTTTTACCACGACTCCACCCAGATACTCGTCCCCTTTTACCACGACTCCGACTGGGTACTCGTCCCCTTTTACCACGACTCCACCTGGGTACTTGTCCCCTTTTACCACGACTCCACCCAGATACTTGTCCCCTTTTACCACGACTCCACCTGGGTACCCACTGTAGATCTCAAGAGTTGAGTACAATAGTCTAGTAGGGAATTGTTTTACCGGAACCGTGTAAAATACAACTTACAGACACATGTACCACTGACTGAAGTTTACTGCAGTTTTATCTCTAATCAAATGTATAAAAGGCGGAAAGGATTTGTGCATAGTCAGAAAGAAATGCAAACACCACTTGTCCTGGTAGCCCTGTGGGCAGGCAGGTGTTACTCAGGACCCATCGCCCCGAGCAACAGAGTACCCATCCCATCCCAGCCCTACACTAAACATGGGATTTTTATGCACTCGCCTATTTCTAACCCTATGGGTAATATACTTCTATACTATGCTTATGATTGGTTATAATAAAAAATAACAGTTATTCGTTTTATGGACCAACTCATTTATCAGATCCATTAAACATATGCCTGCCAAATACATCTAAAGTAAAAGGGTTTGAGGTCGCTTGTATATGTCAGTTGTTCTGTAAACTGAAATATTAGAAAAGTGTACCTATTTCTTTTACTTGTCTTGGTAGAACAACAATTCTTATATTATTTCTCTGCAAAGGGGAATATTTTGAAGAGTCATAGCAGGGATTTTTCTAGATCTCCTAGACCCTAGAGAATCAATTAGAAAATGAGTTCAACTCCAGCAAATTTATTGGATGAGTAAAATTAAGCATTGTTTAAAAAGATAACTTTCTTTCAGGGACTAAATGTTCACCTGCTAGATCTGCTTAGAGGGCCCACATCTGTAGTAATTTACTAAATGTCAGTACAAATTCACATATGGGAATTAAATATGTGTCATAAATTAATTTACCGTATTTACCGTAATAAGCACCCTGGGCACTCTCAAAATTAGAAATAGGGGGCTCTTATTAGAATATAATTTTGGTGAAAGAGTTGAAAGATCATAAATTTTATGGTTTATGCTGAATGAGTGAAATGATACAAAAGAAAAGTCTGTGCGTATTACATGACAGATATATTTTCTAGAATTTACACGAGTGCATATTATACACAAATAAACAAGTCTTGTGTACATTGATCAATCGTAAGGGTGCTAATTGGGATTGCTAACTAGCCAATATATTGGCAAATATCGCTGTGAGTGTTTATCAGAGCGGGGCGCTTATTACGTCGAATGCGGTAAATTAAATTGATGTCATTATAGTTATGGCTAATGCTATGGCCTTGTCATGGTGGCCAGTGTTTTACTGATAACAGGACCAATAAAGAGGGAGAGGTTGATACTTAATTTTACATTTTTGTATTAAGTGCAATGTCATATACAATGTATAAATACTTTTGAATTGAAAATTAAGAAATTTAAAAAAGAACCCAAATTTGAACAAAATAACAATATTTTCCCAGGCTGCTTTCCAAGGGAAGTTATTAAGCTTTGATAAATCCCTCTTTTTAGCTATTGTTGTACTGAGTTCAAGTTTTTTTGCATCAAACCATACTTGACACAGAAATGTAATGAATTGTATCCAGTGTTTGTTTGCAAGGACACAAGTACCTGTCAAGATTCACATATGCCATTGTCTGTCAGTCCAAGGGGCGACATCGCGGTCTAGTCATCATTGATTTCACCCAATCAATACTTCGCCATCGATTGGTTTCTTGCAATTTCATCTGTGGAAGTTAGCGACCCTAATCGCCCTGATTCAACCTCTTTATCACCCATTGTTGTCATGTGATTGGCAGATGTGCATTTCTCAGCATTGATTGACATGAAATATACATGGTTGAGGTGGAATACGCATGTGGAATACATTCGGTTTAACATTTCGTGAATTATGGATTAATCTTGTAGCAATTGAGGATTGTTGTTTCTGATAAAATGCAGTTCTGTAATATTGTAACTGGCGGTACGGGGTAGTTCAACGGGAGGTGCTAGGTAGTGTAACTGGAGGATATGAATATGAGTGAGTGAATATGGTTTTACGCGCTTTTAGCAATATTCCAGCAATATCACGGCGGGGGACACCAGAAATGGGCTTCACACATTGTACCCATGTCGGGAATCGAACCCTGGTCTTTGGCGTGACGAGCGAACGCTTTAACCACTAGGCTACCCGACCGCCCCTGGAGGATGAAGGTGGTGTAGCTTGATATAGCATCCCCATAAAGAGCGGTTTAGAATTGGTCTTCAGCAGCCCATGCTTGTCTCCCCCTGTGAAGAACCGGTTAGAATTGGTTTCAGCAACCCATGTTTGTCTACCCCTGTGAAGTATCCCAATTCTGTAGATCGATGCTCATGTCAATCACTGGATTGTCTGATTCAGACTTGATTATTGTCATATCGCCATCATATACCTGGAATATTTGCTGAGTGCTGCATTAAACAACAAACAAAATTACAAAACAAACCAAAATGCAAGCAAACAGGATATATGGCAACTCCAACTTGATACGAAGATCATGTTGTCAGCCATAGTAAAGTTACAGACTAAGGTCTTGTTTCATTTCCTGAGAGATGTGGCTGTAGGGCAGCCTCAATTAACACATGTACGCACAGGGATGTAGCTTGGATGCTCCACAGCTTCCTGATGAATTCCATCAGTTCTGAGTGCGAAGGGGCAGTGGGCTAGTCCAGTGGTTAAAGTATTCGCTTGTCACACCGCCGACCCGGGTTTGAGTCCCCACATGGGTACAATGTGTGAAGCCCATTTCTGGTATTCCGTTTTAGTTTTATGTTTCACAGATTTTTTCTAGGTTTTCGGTCGATTAGAAATAGAAATAAATAGCTATGTCAATCATTTATTTATTTATTTATTTATTTATATGAAAGTCATTCTGCTGTGGAGTTAAAACTGCAGCTGGCTTCTTGAATCACTGATAGTGATGTACACATGGAATTTATGTGTAACATTTTTATTGTATAATGAGGACGATATTACTAGCGGGAGACATAGTAAATATAATATTTTGTGTTTAATTTATTTCTTTTCCCTGCTGGGGGCACGGGTGGCCCAGTTGTCTAAGGCGCCGCGATTCGCTGTGCAGAGTTGCGCCCCTTGGGCACGCCAGAAACCTATGATTGTGGGTTCGAATCCCGGTTCGCCCCGATTATGTTTCTAGGTTTGTCAGCACCATACCCGTGCTCGTGGGTTTCACCGAAGTGGTAAACGTCTTAGACCTGCATCACTTCGGGCTTTCCTTCCACATTAAGCTGACACGCCGCGATATGACTGGAATACTGTTAAAAGCGGCGTTAAACCCGACTCACTCACTCACTCACTCACTCACTCACTCACTCACTCACTCACTCTTTTCCAGCTGCCTGTGAAACAAAAAATAAAAAATGTGTGGCCTTAATGAATTATTGGACAATATGAGGTTTGTGCCATCCTATGTATTTCCCAGTTAGTTTTCCTGTAGTGCTTTTCAAGAGAGGATTTCTTCTTGTGCAATATGCTACTGTTTTTCCAAGTCAAATGTTGCTAATTTTAGATATGGCAAGAAAGATTTGCTGACCCCGGCTTCAGAAACATTCACTCATTACTACATGAAAGTCATAATGTTGTCTCGAGAAATACTTCGAAATTTTCTCCCAAGATCTGAATTATCCCTGATTAGGTCAACGTGTGATCAATCACACCCTGGTTAATTAACCTTGTAGAATGTATTGGCATGAGACTTGAAGAGATTTGTGCCATTTGATGACAAGCGGACACTGAAGCCAGGGAGACTGTTCCGAGCTCCATCATCCAGAAGTCTATTGAAATTCACCGGGAATTGAATCCAGTTATTTCATGGTTAGGCAGTCACTTGTCAGAAGGAAATGTCTTGCACCAAATTGATTTCCTAAAGAAATACTTCGGAACATTGGAAGACAGATAATACGGCATGATGTCGCCTTTGGTATCCAGCATTGGATCATTAGAGGCCAGAATGAAATCAATATGAGCAGGGAGCCTGACTTCAGGTGAACATCATCAGACATGAGTACTGGGAGGACTTCACAAGTACACGCTGCAGATGTCATAGATATCTAGAGCATGCATTTAGTTTTAGTATTGTTTTCTTTATGTAACATTTTATGCTGATGGATCCCGGGTAGTGTGTTTGGGTCATCTTCCCGAGGCTGGAGAGTTAACTGACTATAAAAGTCCAGTTTCAACCCTTGCCGAACTAGGCTGGTATTATGGAGTTACATTTTGGCTGGACTAACGAGTCTATACATAGTCCAATCAAAATCGCGCACCAAAATCAAAATCCGGTTCGTAAACTGTCGTGCAGATTTCGGTCGATTGCAGGATTTGCAAAGCATGTGCACCGCCCACTTGTCAGCAGATAGTTTCCAAATCTTTTTATTCAAGGTGCTCATGTGATTTGATGCATTTCGCGATGTAAGACCCGTTTTATCACAATATAGATCTTGATTATCCATCAGATCGTCCTGACTGACTGTGTGAAACAAACGCAAGTGATACGACAGGTGTAGTCTGTCTTACAGACCCTGATACAAATATATATCAAATACAGCCCATGCAAGTCTATAATGTTTGGCAAGTCTAGATCACTGCAGTATCTGAAAATGAAGAGAGTCACTGGGCTCCTTTTTATTATATTTTTATTAAGATAACTAAACAACTGTTTTTTTATGTACGATATGTTCATTTCAGAGACTAGATTTTAGTCTACGACAGGTGGGATCTGATTGGTCCATAAGAGAGGCTTATAGGGAACATAACTGGTAATAGCCACTGGTGGCGCTACGATCGAGCCCAGTAATTCCAGCCGAATTCGGCAAGGGTGGAAACTGGACTTTTAAAGTCAGTTAACTCTCTTGCCTCGGAAAGATGTATTTGGGTAGGTGTTTGGTGTTTGTGTGAGACCCTTTTCTTTTGTCCTTCTGCCCCTCATTAACTTTAGTAGTATACATGATGGGGATCCTGGACCACCACCCCTGGACCAGGCCCAAACCCTTACAATGCACATAGGGGTCTTAGGTTTATACGAATAATATGAGTACGATCTGTGCTATATTTTGCTGAGCAGTTCCTAATATCCCCATTATCTATACTACCACTTATATATTTTTAGCTTTCTAAAAACTACAAGGCCGATGAAGGTGAAACAAAGATTGTATGGATTCCCATTTTCAGTGGTGGAATTGTTTTTGCTTACTGTAGGTTACCATGGTTACTGCCTAATTATTTCCATCCACTTTGGTGAAAGGCAGGAGCAGGGGTATTGTGCTGACAAATCTAGAAACATCAGGAGGAACCGGAACCCAAACTCATTGTCAGAGGTTTCTGGCGTGCCCAAGGGATACAAACTCTGCACGTCAAATCACGGCACCTTAGACGACTGGGCCACCTGTGCCCCTGTCTGAAATGAGTTGTGATTTTGTTGGCTTTCACAGTGTAGACCTCTCCATTAAACAAAACAGATACAGTTAAAAACACTTGAACATGTTTGTTTGTTGTTTAAGCAGTATTCCAGCTATGTGACGGCGGTCAGTAAATAATCGACTCTGGACCAGACAATTCAATTGACATCATGACCAATCAATCTGCGCAATTGGGATATTATGACATGCATCAACCAAGTCCTCGGGCCCGACAAGCCGATCCCGTCAGTTATCAGTTATGTATATATTAACACAATCCAGTGATTGATATCATGAGCATTGATCCACGCAATGGTGGGCGAGCTTCACCACCCAATCTCGTTAGTTGCCTCTTATGACAAGCATGGGTTGCTGTCCATCGGGCACTTTAACATGTATAGGGTCAGCATGAGTGTGTGTGGTTGCTGGTTTGCAATGCAGTCAGACATATCTCTGCTATATCACAGTGGCCTGTAAACCAGTGGATGACATATGAACATTGACCCACAATCATCCCGGGTTGCAAATTCACAAATCGTGACCACCCGATGAATAAATTGTGCACATGCGTTCAACAAATTGTGACCACCCAATCAGCAAATTATGACTAGCCAATCAACAAATTGTGACCACCCAATTAACAAATTGTGACCACCCAATTAACAAATTGTGACCATCCAATCAACAAATAGTGACCACCCAATCAACATGTGACCATACAATTAAAAAATGGTGTACCTGTGACAATGCATCATGATATTTACTTCATGAAAGGCCGTCAAAATGGCCGACATGATGAACCTGACAGAGGAGATTGTCAAAAAAGTACTGAACCTGTGGTGATTAGGTGTTAAATCATCTTTGATGAGTTGGCCAACCATTTGAAGGTGGTTATAATGATATTTTAAAAAGTGCTGAAGTAAATTAATGAAATGTTGCAAAATAGCTGTTGACTCTCAAAATCAGTCAAGACCAAGTCAGCGGTTTTAGATGATTCTGTGTTCACAAGGGAGGGTTGTGAGGATATTTCCATCATGTCTGTGTCAGTCAAGACCGAGTCAGCGGTCTTAAGTGATTCTGTGTTCACAAGGAAGGGTTGTGAGGATGTCTCCATCATGTCTGTGTCAGTCAAGACCGAGTCAGCGGTCTTAGATGATTCTGTGTTCACAAGGGAGGATTGTGAGGATGTCTCCATCATGTCTGTGTCAGTCAAGACCGAGTCAGCGGTCTTAGATGATTCTGTGTTCACAAGGGAGGATTGTGAGGATGTCTCCATCATGTCTGTGTCAGTCAAGACCGAGTCAGCGGTCTTAGATGATTCTGTGTTCACAAGGGAGGGTTGTGAGGATGTCTCCATCATGTCTGTGTCAGTCAAGACCGAGTCAGCGGTCTTAAGTGATTCTGTGTTCACAAGGAAGGGTTGTGAGGATGTCTCCATCATGTCTGTGTCAGTCAAGACCGAGTCAGCAGTCTTAGATGATTCTGTGTTCACAAGGGAGGGTTGTGAGGATGTCTCCATCATGTCTGTGTCAGTCAAGACCGAGTCAGCGGTCTTAGGTGATTCTGTGTTCACAAAGGAGGGTTGTTCACAAGGGAGGGTTGTGAGGATGTCTCCATCATGTCTGTGTCAGTCAAGACCGAGTCAGCAGTCTTAGATGATTCTGTGTTCACAAGGGAGGGTTGTGAGGATGTCTCCATCATGTCGGTGTCAGTCAAGACCGAGTCAGCGGTCTTAGATGATTCTGTGTTCACAAGGGTGGGTTGTGAGGATGTCTCCATCATGTCTGTGTCAGTCAAGACCGAGTCAGCGGTCTTAGATGATTCTGTGTTCACAAAGGAGGGTTGTTCACAAGGGAGGGTTGTGAGGATGTCTCCATCATGTCTGTGTCAGTCAAGACCGAGTCAGCGGTCTTAGGTGATTCTGTGTTCACAAGGGTGGGTTGTGAGGATGTCTCCATCATGTCCATGTCAGTCAAGACCGAGTCAGCGGTCTTAGATGATTCTGTGTTCACAAAGGAGGGTTGTGAGGATGTCTCCATCATGTCCATGTCAGTCAAGACCGAGTCAGCGGTCTTAGATGATTCTGTGTTCACAAAGGAGGGTTGTTCACAAGGGAGGGTTGTGAGGATGTCTCCATCATGTCTGTGTCAGTCAAGACCGACTCAGCGGTCTTAGGTGATTCTGTGTTCACAAGGGTGGGTTGTGAGGATGTCTCCATCATGTCTGTGTCAGTCAAGACCGAGTCAGCGGTCTTAGATGATTCTGTGTTCACAAAGGAGGGTTGTGAGGATGTCTGCATCATGTCTGTGTCAGTCAAGACCGAGTCAGCGGTCTTAGATGATTCTGTGTTCACAAAGGAGGGTTGTGAGGATGTCTCCATCGTGTCTGTGTCAGTCAAGACCGAGTCAGCGGTCTAAGATGATTCTGTGTTCACAAGGGAGGGTTGTGAGGATGTCTCCATCATGTCCGAGTCAGTCAAGACCGAGTCAGCGGTCTTAGATGATTCTGTGTTCACAAAGGAGGGTTGTGAGGATGTCTCCATCATGTCTGTGTCAGTCAAGACCGAGTCAGCGGTCTTAGATGATTCTGTGTTCACAAGGAAGGGTTGTGAGGATGTCTCCATCATGTCTGTGTCAGTCAAGACCGCTGACTCGGTCTTAAGTGATTCTGTGTTCACAAGGAAGGGTTGTGAGGATGTCTCCATCATGTCCATGTCAGTCAAGACCGAGTCAGCGGTCTTAGATGATTCTGTGTTCACAAGGGAGGGTTGTGAGGATGTCTCCATCATGTCTGTGTCAGTCAGGACCGAGTCAGCGGTCTTAAGTGATTCTGTGTTCACAAAGGAGAGTTGTTCACAAGGGAGGGTTGTGAGGATGTCTCCATCATGTCTGTGTCAGTCAAGACCGAGTCAACGGTCTTAAGTGATTCTGTGTTCACAAGGGTGGGTTGTGAGGATGTCTCCATCATGTGTCCATGTCAGTCAAGACCGAGTCAGCGGTCTTAGATGATTCTGTGTTCACAAAGGAGGGTTGTGAGGATGTCTCCATCATGTCTGTGTCAGTCAAGACCGAGTCAGCGGTCTTAGATGATTCTGTGTTCACAAGGGAGGGTTGTGAGGATGTCTGCATCATGTCTGTGTCAGTCAAGACCGAGTCAGCGGTCTTAGATGATTTTGTGTTCACAAGGGAGGGTTGTGAGGATGTCTCCATCGTGTCTGTGTCAGTCAAGACCAAGTCAGCGGTCTTAGATGATTCTGTGTTCACAAGGGAGGGTTGTGAGGATGTCTCCATCATGTCTGTGTCAGTCAAGACCAAGTCAGCGGTCTTAGATGATTCTGTGTTCACAAGGGAGGGTTGTGAGGATGTCTCCATCATGTCTGTGTCAGTCAAGACCGAGTCAGCGGTCTTAGATGATTCTGTGTTCACAAAGGAGGGTTGTGAGGATGTCTCCATCATGTCTGTGTCAGTCAAGACCGAGTCAGCAGTCTTAAGTGATTCTGTGTTCACAAGGGAGGATTGTGAGGATGTCTCCATCATGTCTGTGTCAGTCAAGACCGAGTCAGCAGTCTTAGGTGATTCTGTGTTCACAAGGGAGGGTTGTGAGGATGTCTCCATCATGTCTGTGTCAGTCAAGACACAGAATCAACAGTTTTAGTGTTCATGGCTTTGATTTGTTCACAGGGTGGGTTGTGGTGAGGATATTCTGTCATGGCATGCAGGCAAACACCCTGACTGTTTCAAATGTATGGAAAACCTCATGAACGATGGTAATATAGCTAAGTGTGCCTGGGGCTCCAGGGGTTTAATTAGGATTGAGGGGCAAATCTACAGGGATGAAAGTGACGCTGTCACCTTTTTATGGTGTACATGGCTGCCTGCCTGCCAGCTGTGTATATTTGTTCATATGCCCTGTGTGAAAGACATACTACCTGTCACAAATCTTGGCAACACATCTTCCAGTTGTCTCTGGACTTACAGACTTGCATATTTTTCTGGACTGGTAGAGATTGAGGTCAACTTTCAAAAGTCAGTCTAAATATAAAAGGTAATCTACATTTTGCCAACCACTTATCATGCTGATCTGCGTAGGTTAATTCAGTGAATTGACAATCAGATTGCTTCTCTGTATTTTATAATAATAATGATAATAATAATAATAATAACAAACCCTCTTTGCTGCATTTTATTTTAATCTGTAAATAATAATAATAATGAGGCTTCTTAAGTAGTGCTAAACTCCATAATAATAACAATAATAATGATAATAATAATAACATTTGCTGCATTTTATTTTAATCTGTAAATAATAATAATAATGAGGCTTCTTAAGTAGTGCTAAACTCCATAATAATAACAATAATAATGATAATAATAATAACAAACCCTCTTTGCTGCATTTTATTTTAATCTGTAAATAATAATAATAATGAGGCTTCTTAAGTAGTGCTAAACTCCATAATAATAATAATAATAATGATAATAATGGTTATATCCCATTAGTTAGACGTCCCATTAGTTAGACGTCCCAATTGTTAGACAATTTTACTTAGGCAAAGAGGGATTGTACCTACAGGTGTAATGGATCAGTCCTAATTAGATTAAAGTACTGAGTAGGGATAGGGGACTCACAGTTTAGGGAGTATATATGTTACAATTTCGTTTAATTAATCTAAAATACCTTACTCTCAGCACATGTAAACTGAGTTGAGTTGAGATTATCTACTCATCAAACAAATATAAATGATCTTGGGGTACGTATCATTAAATACCAAAAAATAAAAATAAAAAACTCAAAAGCTCCAACGTCCTAACTAAGGCAGGCAAACAAGTAACCTTCTTGTGGATACCCGCCCACGTAGGGATATACGGTAATGAAAACGCCGATAAGGCAGCCAATATGTTTATAGGCCCTCGAATAGATCGTTTCCTCCTGCGGATCTTCTTGTTTTCGGTTTAGCTCTGTCAGTTCTAACTGAGTTGTAGTTAGGTAGTGTGAATTTGGATTTTTTTTGAGAATTTGGTTTCCTGTATACAAGCAAATACATGTGAGGGCCTTTATTTAGTTTAAATTTAGTTTTTAGTTCATGGCCGTGGGAGGTGAGTCCGTTGGCGTTCCACTGAAAAATATTTAGTCCTTCCATTATTCGGGTGATTGGTGATTTAGTTTTTAGTTTTTATTTTATTCGGTGAGTTCTTTTTGATGGAGGTTAAAGAGGAAGAAGGGAAGAGCGACTTTAATATTAAAGTGTCTATTTAAAGCTGCTTTGCTTTGTTTGTCAGATCTTATCTGGACTATTCCATTTTAAAGTCTTAGGTAACAAGCATAAGGATTAGTGTGCACCCAACCGTTTCAAGTGTTGTTATAAGCTGTCTAACTATTGGGACGTCTAACTAATGGGAGGACACCATAATAATAATAACAAACCCTCTTTGCTGCATTTTATTTTAATCTGTAAATAATAATAATAATGAGGCTTCTTAAGTAGTGCTAAACTCCATAATAATAACAATAATAATGATAATAATAATAACAAACCCTCTTTGCTGCATTTTATTTTAATCTGTAAATAATAATAATAATGAGGCTTCTTAAGTAGTGCTAAACTCCATACTCATGTAACTTCAGGGAATGGCTCAGTATGCACTTAATGTTTTCATTCTCAGCTCCCTGTGGAATATACAACCCTAATTTAGCTGGCTTTGAGGCGCTAGAATGACAATACAGTCCTCCATTTTGACATCAGGATGACAATGGCTCACATTCCGAGTCTACAAGTCACTCATCAACAGTTCTCTTGTAATGATTTGTGTAAAAGGAACTGGTTTAGCTACTGAGCCACAGAGGGGTGTTTGTTTTTACGTAGTGTTTTATTTTGTAGGAAATTAAAACTCAAAATTATGTCATTAACTGGATTTGGAATGAGGAAGGAAAACATGGGTGATTTCATTTGCAAAGATCTTGATTACTGAGTCTTCCAACTAGGCCTGTAAATTGGCAAAAAAAAAAGTACTGCAGTAGATTGTGATACAGGTGAGTGAGTGAGTGAGTATAGTTTTACGCCGCTTTTAGGAATATTCCAGCAATATTCCGGCGGGGGACACAAGAAATGGGCTATACACATTGTCCCCATGTCGGGAATCGAACCCGGGTCTTCGTTGTGACGAGCGAATGCTTTAACCACTAGGCTACCCGACCGCCCTGTGATACAGGGATCTGTATTGTGATATGTATTACGATGTATTGGGAGCTGAAGTTATTGACCTTGATTCACACTTATTGTACATGCAGATCATATTTTGTACATACTGAAGTAAATATTTCACAGCATGGTCAGTCGCCACCATTTTGTAGTCATGGATACAGGGGAGACAACAACGTAAGAAAAAAAAATTCCAATATGCTGCCTTTTTATCAATCAATTTCGAAAGGAACATCATTGAATGAATTTCTGTGTAGATTTTAGGTAATTTTACCTTCTATATTGAACATGTTGACGGAAGTACATACCATGGATGACTGTAAAATTTGGGTTTATCCCCAAGTGTACTTATGTTTTACACGTCAAAGAGGACGATATAATTAATTTCACAACAATATTTCATATTTGTTCACGAATGATGACTGTAACCTTGGTAACTGAGATTTGAAAATTAAGATGGGAATGAGGAAATTTAACTCCATAATCATGATAATACCAGCCTAGTTCGGCAAGGGTGGAAACTGGACTTTTATAGTCAGTTAACTCACTTGCCTCGGGAAGATGGAACCGACTATGCTTGTTTTACAAGGCGTCAAACAGGATTGATGCATGTCAGGGTGCTATATTATGAACATGTCAAATTACTTACTTAATACTATGGTGTGAAACAAACTACGTGTTCATTTACTTACTGCTATTTCAGGTTTGTCTGCTGCCAAGTTACTACGAGAACAAGGTGTTGATGTTGTTGTCCTTGAAGCCAGGGACAGGGTCGGAGGGCGGACATTCACTATACAGGTAGGTACAGTAGAGGGAGGGTTCTGTTGTCAGGGACAGGGTCGGAGGGCGGACATTCACTATACAGGTATGTACAGTAGAGGGAGGGTTTTGTTGTCAGGGACAGGGTTGGAGGGTGGACATTCACTATACAGGTATGTACAGTAGAGGGAGGGTTTTGTTGTCAGGGACAGGGTCGGAGGGCGGACATTCACTATACAGGTAGGTACAGTAGAGGTAGGGTTTTGTTGTCAGGGACAGGGTCGGAGGGCGGACATTCACTATACAGGTATGTACAGTAGAGGGAGGGTTTTGTTGTCAGGGACAGGTTTGGAGGGCGGACATTCACTATACAGGTAGGTACAGTAGAGGTAGGGTTCTGTTGTCAGGGACAGGGTCGGAGGGCGGACATTCACTATACAGGTAGGTACAGTAGAGGTAGGGTTCTGTTGTCAGGGACAGGGTTGGAGGGTGGACATTCACTATACAGGTAGGTACAGTAGAGGTAGGGTTTTGTTGTCAGGGACAGGTTTGGAGGGCGGACATTCACTATACAGGTAGGTACAGTAGAGGTAGGGTTCTGTTGTCAGGGACAGGGTCGGAGGGCGGACATTCACTATACAGGTAGGTACAGTAGAGGTAGGGTTTTGTTGTCAGGGACAGGGTCGGAGGGCGGACATTCACTATACAGGTAGGTACAGTAGAGGTAGGGTTTTGTTGTCATCATGCTTGAAGCCGGGGCAGGGGACAGAGGGTGGACATTCACAGTACAGGTAGGTACAGTGGTGATGAGGTGGAGGTCATCATGCTTGAAGCCAGGGAAAGGGTATGAAGATGGACATTCACTGTACAGGAAGGCCCAGGATAGACAGGGTACAGGTGTTGATGTGTTGATGCTTGAAGCCAGGGAAAGGGTATGAAGATGGACATTCACTGTACAGGAAGGCTCAGGATAGACAGGGTACAGGTGTTGATGTGTTGATGCTTGAAGCCAGGGAAAGGGTATGAAGATGGACATTCACTGTACAGGAAGGCTCAGGATAGACAGGGTACAGGTGTTGATGTGTTGATGCTTGAAGCCAGGGAAAGGGTGTGAAGATGGACATTCACTGTACAGGAAGGCTCAGGATAGACAGGGTACAGGTGTTGATGTGTTGATGCTTGAAGCCAGGGAAAGGGTATGAAGATGGACATTCACTGTACAGGAAGGCTCAGGATAGACAGGGTACAGGTGTTGATGTGTTTTTTCTTTGTCATATTTACCCCATCATGCAGATACCATGCCCTGATTTGGCCATTGACTGGCTTTCAATTACCAGATTTTGTAGATAGTTTGTACAAGTTGTGTTTTGTTAGTCAGTCAAATAGCTCTGAACAACTAATGTCTGACTTGATTCATCATGCAAAGAGTACCCCTAATGCTGCTGATGTGAACATTTTAGTTTCAGTTCTGTCCCATATAACAATAATGATAACTATAATAACTTTATGCAGTTTTAGCATCAGGTGCAATATACATGATATATGTTGTTCTGCCCTCTTTTCAATTTTGGACCACTGAACATCCGAGGGGATTTGGTCTTCAGCAACCCATGCTTGCCATAAAAGGCGACTATGCTTGTCGTAAGAGGCGACTAATGGGATCGGGTAGTCAGACTCGCTGACTTGGTTGATGAATGTCCTCATATCCCAATTGCTTGGATCGATGTTCATGATGTCAGTCACTGGATTGTTTGGTTCACAGACTCAAATATTTACAGACGGCCGTCATTTAGCTGGAATATTGCTGAGTACGGCGTTAAACGAGAAACAAACAAACAAAACAAACTTTTCAATTTTGTATGTTGAACACAGACAAAGTGACTGAAGTTTCACATGTTTGTTTCAGAATGACAAGGTCAGATATGTTGACCTTGGCGGGGCCTATGTGGGACCGACACAAAACCGTCTACTGCGACTGGCACGAGAGTTCGGGGTCAAGACGTTTCTCACCAACGAGGTTGAAGATTTAGCCTTTTTCTCAAGGGTAAACAGATTATCATCACACATATTCTCTCAGCACTCATGTTCAAAGAGTTAGGTCGCCTTAAAAACATGCTCACTTGTTAATACTATACGCACAGGTTTTTCATGGGTTTTTTTACAGTAGACTATGAAATAAGATCTTTGTTGATTAAAGAGACTATATATTTGGCTAGATGGCAGCATACTGATGTGTCCGAGCTTCATCTTTAGTAAAAGATTGTAAGTTTTTGCTGTCTCACTAAATTACCAGGGGTTTGGAGGGCTTGCCACCACACAAGTCCATGTAAATAAAGTTGAAAGTAAAAGTAATTTTTAGTGACTATAGTTCATGAAAATGCCAGTGTTTGTTGAAATGTGGCCAGATGCTTGCAATGGATGAGGTTGCCGCACACCATTATGGAACATTTGTTTTTGCATACATTTTCGATGTTGTGTGATTTTCGATGTTTTTGACATTCAGTTTCGAGTTTTCATAATTTTAAACCATGTAAATGAAAGAGCGGTTATTTTCTCTGCTTATTTTTAGAATTATCTCCCTATTTTTCAAATAGCCATGTTGTCGCTTGCTGCTTCGTTAGAAGCATCAAACAAATACGTCTGTTGGTATCCGGTATAATTCAAGACTACCACTTATTATATTCAAATATATAATCAATTATATTGTACTGAACCATATATAATAAACAGTACAGTAAACTACAGTTATAATGAACTCAAAGGGACCACTAATTATAGTTCATTATAAGCATATAATATACTGCATATATTTAGCAAATGGATAGGACTGAAGAAAACATTTTGTTATATCTGTCATTTTGTTATAATCGTGTGCGTTGTAAGTGTAGTTTACTGTAATAGAATATTTAATTTTATGAGCAGAATGTTCTGTATTGTTTGCTAGACATGTACCGGGTATGTTTATGATTTGGCCAAAAATGACAATCTTACAAGGTGTCCAGCATCCTACATCGAGCCCAAATACCAGACAGCGACCACACTTGACGATGTTTGTTTTGTAATTCATCACCTTGCAACCAGCATCAAAGGGACGGGTATAATGTGAATCACATTGTGATCTCAGTGTTAATTCAATCATGCTATTTCACATACTGGTTATAAAAAGTGTTCATTGTATATCTGAACATGTGTTTGCAATCTGTTGTATTAATTATTAGTAGGATATTCATAATGTTTAGATGTATAATACATGCGGTTGGCTCGTAAAGTAAATTAGCTTGTAATTGTGTGTCGGAAATTTGCATTTGCAATTTGAAACAATTGCATTTTCCATTTAATGCATGTGTTTCTGTAAGCACGGTAACTGAAAGTAATTGGGTTTTAAATAGTTTTGGGTGGTATTCTACGCAAATATGCAGCGTATCTGTAGCTCTGTACTGGCCTTGATTGTGGTTCTATTTAAAGATTGTTTTTCACATTATATATATATATATATATTTGTTCATTCATCAAAGTATAACAGTCACAAATTTGTGACAGTTCATTGGTGAGTGCACAAAACATGATTAACAATCCTTAAGAAGCACCTATGATCACCCATGCATAATATAGCATTTCTCATACCAGAATAATCTTTTATCCCAACAGGGCAGTATGAAGCGATTCCGTGGCACATTTCCACCAATGGGAGGGCTGCTTTCATGGCTTGACATGAACAACTTGTTTCGTACCATCGACCAGTTGGGGGAAGAGGTAGGAACTTATGGATGATGTGATTGTTCTGTTTTATCCTAACACGGTCCAGAATTGATTATTCAGGGGCAGTAGGACTGCATGGTATTCCCGTATGCCATACGCTTTTCAAACTAAATGTATTGCAATTTTTTGACTGTTCCAATATAGTGTGTAAAACAAGTATAACAAGCTTCGTTATTATTTTTTTCGTTTAATCTAGTAATAACTCAGAAATTCATTCACAAATGATGTTTACCTTTGAAATTGATTGACAAACGGAAACGTGGAAATCTTTTTTGTCTCATGTTGTTATCTCCCCTGTATCCATGACAAAATGGTGGCTGACTTTGCCATCGTAATATTTACTTTAATATTTGTACAAAATAGGATCTGAATGTACATCAAGTGTCAATCAGTGTTGTTTAGTGTCAAACACTTTAGCTCCTAATATACATATCACAATGCTGATTGACATACAAATATTTTGCCAATACACCATGTACACATGCAGCTCTAAGAGGCTGTCATAGGTTTGTTTGTTTTGTTTTTTTAACATCGCACTCAGCAATATTACAGCTTTATGATGGCAGTCTGTAAATAGTCAAGTCTGGACCTGACAATCAAGTGATTGACATCATGAGCATCGATCCACCCAATTGGGATCGGTGACATGCATCAACCATGTCAGCAAGCCTGACCACCCGATCCCGTTAGTCACCTCTTACGACAAGCATAGTCGCCTTTTACGGCAAGCATGGGTTGCTAAAGACCTATCCTACCCCGGATCTTCCCGGGTCGGCTGTCATAAGATGCAGGGAGTCATGCAGATTGGATAATAACAAAAGACTGATTTTGATTTGACTTGTCATCATTTTTGAAACTTTGGATCAATAATCTCTACAGATTTTTAATAAAAATTATTTGGAATGTTGTTACGTGGGACATACAACCTTACCGGTACACATTCACTGTATTCTGAAGTTTAAAATGGCACCCACGGCGGCCATGTTGAAAAGCTCCCTCGGTGTATTTACAAGTAGCCGTCTGTTTCAGATTCCCCTGGACGCCCCCTGGACTGCTCCCCATGCCGCGGAGTGGGACAGCATGACAATGCAGCAGTTCTTTGATAAACATTGTTGGACAAGGTAGGATCTTATAACCATTGTGTTAGTCTCTACTGACTCATATTCTTTAAGCGGTTTTCTCTGTAACAAAACAACCAAGAGATGATCTCTACTCAAAATCTTTGGACAGCGTCCTCTGCAACAAGATGACCTTGACCCTAGGTCAAGGTCAAATCCTTTCCTGTTCGTCAGCCAGGTGTCACCCATTATTTGTCATTATTCTTAGACAGCTTCCTCTGCAACAAGATGACCTTGACCCTAGGTCAAGGTCATATCCTTTCCTGTTCGTCAGCCAGATGTCACCCATCATTTGTCATTATGAGATAATGATGACTAAGCTCTTTTATCCTACAATGGATAGTGTTTTCGATACAATAATCCCAATAAACTTGGTATCTCGATCTATTAAATATGCAGATGAGGTCACCGAGCAGGAACTACTTTTTGTCTCCTTACATCATTTCCATGTTGGCTTGCGGAATAGAGTACTGACTATCGTTCCCAAAAAGTTAAATTTAATCCCACATCAAGCTGACAGACTGCGGTGATACTGTTCAAAGCAGTGTTAAACCCAACTCACTCACTCACTCAACACGAAAACATGAGCTACAAATCTGGTGACTACACAACAAGAAACAGAATATAAACAGATTGTACTCTGTCTGTTAATGTTATGAGTCTTTTCTATACCTATTACCAATATTAATAAAATGTAATTGTAAAAAGTGTCCTATTTTTGAATCAATCTCATTGAAATCAGATCTTAGTTCCAGCTATCGCTTAACAAAGATCTGAGGACATCCCATTACGGGTCGCGTCAGACCGACCTTGCGCGGACTTTGACCAACCAATGGAATGACCAATCAGAAGGCAGGTTCCTCGTGCTTTACGGCACTAATTTCAAATTGGCGACTATGCTTTGAAACATATTTTGACAAATTCTCGATTACAAATTTGAAACCTGAACAAAAGAACATTCTTGAATGGCTAATAAATGGTCGAGATTCTATGGATTCAGTCGTTTAACCCGTAACTATCGTTCGGAGTTAAAGTTTTCGAGGTTGCATGGTTAGAAATCACATTCCGACTGTCACTTTCATAATCTGGTAAGCTATGCTCTGATTGGTCGGATGAAAGGTCGTTCTGACGTGACCCCTAATGGGATGTGTTCAGATCTTTGTTTAGCGGTAGCGAAAACTGAGGTCTGATTTTAATGAGATTGATTTTTGAATCAGTATATATATGAAATGGTATCAAACATTTACTCATTTCCTATTCCAAAGTGACTACATAACCTTAATCATGCGAAACCTAAAATTATAAATTGTTTCTTTCTCTCAATTGTTTTCCACTATTATCTGGACACAGAGCTGCTAACTCATTTGGTCGTGAGTTTATCGAGGTCAATGTGACCTCGGAGCCCTATGAAGTATCGGCCCTATGGTTTCTGTGGTATGTAAAGGGCGCCGGTGGTTCCTTTAGGATATTTGGAACAACAAACGGGGGACAGGTGATAATTTGTGACATCACTGTTGTCTGATCCATGTTGGTATCCGACTTTCTGTCCATTTGGCATTTTACCTTTCATTTCTATGACTGAGAATTGTAACATTGTTTGTTTGTGTTGAAGTGATGTAACTGTTGAAAGTATTGCTACAGGTTTGAGGAACTTGTTTACCGTGTTTATTTGATTATTGTTTGGAGCTAATCAAGTTTGGTTTACAGTGTTATTTGTTATCTGCTTGTTTCTCTGCTTGTGTTTAAAGATATTTTTGGGAAGATGTTTGTATCGTCTACAGTGGAACCTCATCAGTTGGACCCTACTAACCTGGAACCTAGCCATTGCAAATTATTTCTCCTTGATATTGGTTCCAATATTCTTGAAAGAACCTGTTAATGGAAACGGCAGGTTCCAGTTTAACCAGTGTCTACTGTATGTTTGTAATATGTCTTAAGTTATGTTTCATGTTTAAATGGAGACTGTTTTTCACAGGTACACCTTCTTTTTTAAGTTTGTAGGCAAAATTTGTGTTCAATTGCAAAAGCAAGCTACAAGAACTCTCATATGTCCAGCCATGCCATGATCACCCCCTTATAGGTCCTAACCTTTGACTTGCCCTGGGGGCACGGGTGGCCCATTTGTCCACGGTGCCGTGATTTGCTGTGCAGAGTTGAAATCTATGATTATGGGTTTGAATCCCAGTTTGGCCCGATTATGTTTCTAGGTTTATCAGCACCATACCCGTGCTCGTGGGTTTTGCCAAAGTGGTAAACGTCTAATGCCTGCATCACTTCCTGCTTTCCTCCGACATTAAGCTGACACGCTGTGATATAACTGGAATACTGTTAAAAGCAGCGATAAGACCAACTCACTCACTCACTCACTCAATTGATTTGCCCTGATTATCCATTATATTTAAGCACCATGTTTGTGACTTTCACAAATGGTGTATACATGTACGTACCAACTCCTTCACTTTGGGCTTTCCTTCCACATTAAAATGGCATGCTGGGATATAACTGAAATATTGTTAACATGACTTCACTGCCTGATGTATTTAAGAAATTTAGATGTAAATTAACCAATTTTTTGTCAAACGTTTTTCTTATCCCTTAATAATTTAGAAGAGTTTAATTCTTCATTAGCTTTTTTTGTAATAAGGTATCTATTTCTGTATATCTGATATTGTAGATTGACGAAGTCACTCATGACAATGTTCGTAAATGTAAACGTAACCTCGGAACCCTATGAAGTCTCCGTCCTGTGGTTTCTCTGGTACATTGCCAACTGTGGTGGAGCGAACAGAATTTTCTCAACTGAAAATGGGGGACAGGTGAATCCTAACCTGTTGATATTTCCTCTTTTTCTCACCGTACCCTTTCATATCTAATGATGTAGCTCTTCTGTGCTTGAATGCAATGCCTATGGCTCTGTTTGATCTCTTCCCTCAAGTTTGAAAGGACGTGATAGCTATTTTGACTGCTGTCAGTGATACATAAATTCATGTCCTGATGATTGAACAGATTTGAAACCATCTTGAAATTGCTGACAATCCTTGAGGTCTTGAAATACAAAACACATCCATGTTTGTATCGGATATTAAAGCAAAAGATCACAACCAGTTTTATGGCAGTGACTCCTAGAACCATGTATGACAGATGCCTTTTGTTTCTGTACTTGTTTTATAGGGATGGGTATTTGAGGTTTAAAGTGTTTCACAATATTTTGCGATACACAAGACCATATTGCGATTTGTATCACGATATATTGTTTCATTATAATTGTTGGATTCAGCAGAAATCTGATATATTAAGGTATGAATTAAAGTTTATGAATGGAACAAAACAAGATGCTGGTACAACATGATGTTATTCAATCAATACGCAGCCATCTTGCGGCCCTGGATATATGCTGCGGGGCAGTGAAGACATTTGGCAAGAAAATAACATTAAAAATTCGCTATTTGACATCACCTCGATATAGCGAGCATGAAAAAATATTGTGATACGTATCGTGGAAAGAATTAACCTCAATTTATCGGTATACCGATAATACGGCACACCCTTGTTGTTCTATCAGTCCAACACAGCACGTTGAACTCTGGAAAACAAAAGACACTGAGTTATTCTGTGCAAGTGGCATCACGGGGCCTGTGTCATCTATACCAATTATTGTCAGAAGTAATCTGTCACTTTACCCTGTCTGTCTTAAGTAATATGAAACTCGGTCTTTTCTCTTGCATATATTTCTCTCAAGATGTTTGAAATTCCATTTTTGTTTATCCTTTAAATAAACTTGGTATGAGGAAGCTATGGGTGAAGGCATTCAGGTATCTCTGACATACAGTCTCACTCTCTTTCTTGTTACCTTGAGGAGCATGTGTCTATTGGTCACTGATTTATCACCTCTGTGTGTTGTGTATGACACCTGTACAACCAGTGACATATAGAAAGCCACTGGGATTGGACTCAAGCATGGTTGATTAACTACCATATTTTACAGGGTATAGGCTACTCATCTATACTTCATAGGTTTGTGTGGACTGGACACTGGTCATTTCTCCATTACCCATGAGTACATACTGCCAATCTGCTTTATCATACCTCCATGTCAGAATGATGAGTTCTGATTGGTCCTCGTGATCTTGATAAAATACTGTGTAACCCGCCTTGAAGGGTAATACATTTTTCAGCGGGGGAATATATCTCTTATACCCCGCCACAAGTACTACAGTCTGCACATGCATTTCTGAGAGACAGAATAAATCCTTTATATCCCGCTTCAAAGCAAAAAGCCGTTTTTTCCGAGCCAATGGATGTCACGTGACATAGCGTAAGCTTATCTCAGCTTAATCGAGCAGCTGTTTTCTATCAATTTGGAATTTATTTGAATTATTTTACAATGTCATATTAAAACATGTTGGTAAGATAAATTTGTTGTAGCAGCATCACTTGGGGTACATGGGGTTTTATGCGTCCCTCGTTAGGTTTTATACCACGTGCCTCGGGGAGAGGGAAACCTACGAGAGCTCAGACCATTCAGTGCTCTTGTTACATCACACAAAGGGCAGAATTTCTCTATGTGTCATGACCGTCTGCTCAGTTGAGTTTGCGTGAAGTTTAAGTATGAAATGAATTATTTGTGAATAATTTGAAATTATTTGTGAATTATTTGTTGATTAAAAATAGACACACATCGCTACCACTCTGCAGATCGGCTGTATGTAGTTATGGATTGTGGATTATTAACTTACTATTGTGGATTATTAACTTACTTTTGTGGATTATTAACTTACTAACAGGGATTGACAACTAATCTTTGTTTCCACTAACTATTCTGGATCTGAACTAGGTAGCCACATTTCAGTCTGTATTAACAATATGTTCAAGCAGAATCACAGATTTACAGAAATTGAAATTTTGCAAACAAGTCTTTCATCCAGTTTAAATCAAATTTGATTAAATCAAGACGTTTAATTTGGTGTGTGTGGTGTTTGATTATTCTGGGCTATTGTGTCGTATTAGTGGTTGAGCAGTTCTCGGCTAGTCGTAATCAAGTGTGCACAAAGTCGTCTTTAGCACATAGAAATGTGTACTCAATTAGTCTCTCTCTGATATATCAGTATAGCAAGTTTATTTCTGTTTTGTAGGCCATCGGCTCATGTACACAGTCGATAGATCAATATCATATATATATATATATATATGGCAATTAGGCGGTACTTTCTATCAAGTGTATATTTACATTTCAGAGCTTCTTTAACATACTAAGCACTTTTGTTAAGGATTGACACATCATTAGAAGTCAGTAAGTTATGAAATTTGCAAATATTTGATGAAATGTGCCACATCGGTATGTACTTATTTCTAAACAAAACATATGCCTCGCAATCAAATATAAAATGGAGTTCATCTTCAATGTTATTGGTATTACCGTATTCGACGTAATAAGCGCCCCGCTCTAATAAGCGCCCACAGCAATATTTGCTAATATATTGGCTAGTGAACAATCCCAATTAGCACCCCTTCCGATTGATCAATGAACACTTATTTATTCGTGTATAATATGCACTCGTGTATTATATGCACCCTTAATTATGGGCAATTAAATTCTGGAAAATATATCTGTCGTGTATAATATGCACAGACTTTTCTTTTGTTTCTTTTCAGGCTGTCACCATAAATCATGAAATTTACGATCTTTCAACTCTGTATTTTTTTCTCACCAAAATTATATTCTAATAAGAGCCCCCTATTTCTAATTTTAAGAGCGCCCTGGGCGCTTATTATGTCGAATACAGTACATATCCTACAAATTCGGTTAACAGTTATAGCTTCTTTACATCTGATATTACAACGCAACGGCAGTTCATGCAATCTCAACAAACATGTATCTTCTTAATTCCTTAACATTGATGTTTGCAACATAATATTCAACAGTCAGCAATGAGTTCATGTTCTTATAATGCGCAAGGGTTTTGAATCATTGATAATACTAAAAATATTTTGTTTTCCACTAGGGCTGCAACGAATACACTATGAGGCGAATACAATTCATATCACGAATATAGGGTATATACGACAATAACATATATATTACAATAACAAGTCAGTTTATGTATTATTTATCATATTCAGTGAAACAATAACATCATAATTTATTTGACATGGTTTGTTACTTATTATTAAATTATACATTTATATACTGCACTTATGCAGGGACTAGTATCTGCTCAAATGCGACAATGACCAGTGAAAACAATACTATCAAATTAAATATTATTAGAGTGTTGTCATTGAAAGAAATCTATGCATATAATAAGTTGTTATGGATATTTTTAGGTACAGGTTATGTAAATATACATGATAGCATATTCATAAATATTCGATTCTAGTGGCCATGAATAACGAATTCAATTCATGAATGGTTACGGTTCGATTCACCGAATACGCGAGTGAATCGTAACAGCCCTATTTTCCACAATCTTCTAATCTCTGTCTGAACATTGACAGAAAGTATGAAATACCTCCAGTATCTTGACTAACCATACAGAAACCATACGTGTGTAACAACAATCTTACACAAGATGCCCATGTTTTCCTTCCTGCTGAGGGGCGGTCGGGTAGCCTAGTGGTTTAAGCGTTCGATCGTCACGCCGAAGCCCCGGGTTCGATTCCCGACATGGGTACAATGTGTGAAGCCCATTTCTGGTGTCCCCCGCCGTGATATTGCTGGAATATTGCTAAAAGCGGCGTAAAACCATACTCACTCACTCACTCACTCCTTCCTGCTGAATCTAACTTCTTAATAAGTAGGTAACCTTGTCTGGGATAACGATCATCTGACATTCTTAACAATTTACACCAGTACTTTACATATTTTTGGTAGTAATCTATATAAAGTCCATGTCTACCGCAGTCGGCTAAAGCTGCTCTACTCAGTACATGTTTACCAACACCCAATACATATTTACAAAAATTATTATGAAATCTTTCAATAACAGCTCTTTCTTGGAAGCTCCACACCTCCGCCCCATATGACAAAATAGGTTTTATTTGACAATCAAACAACTTAGATAACATATTTACAGGAATATTTGGGTATTTATGCTGTAGTTGCTTAATAACAAACAGAGTTTTACTGGCTTTTGAAACAAGTGTATTTGTACACACTGTCCATGACAACCTAGTAGAAAACATAATACCTAAATAATTATGATACCGGTAAGTTGATGTCTTTAGTAGCTTTCCATCAAAATACCACTTCTCATAATGTCGTAAATAACCAACATTTCAAAAAACTAATATTTCTGTCTTATCCATATTTATCTGTAAGCCCCATGATTTACCATATTTACATAAAATGTCAATCTTTCTTTGCAAACCAATAACACTGTCATCAAAAATACATAAATCAGCAGCATACAATAATAACAGTAGTTCCAAATATTCTACACCTATGAATATACCTCTTACATCTGCATGTGGCTGTGGCCTTGTGGCTGCCTCCATGTGGCTGCCTCCATGTGACTGCCTCCATGTGGCTGACTCCATGTGGCTACCTCCATGTGGCTGACTCCATGTGGCTACCTCCATGTGGCTGACTCCATGTGGCTACCTCCATGTGGCTGACTCCATGTAGCTGCCTCCATGTACCTGACTCCATGTGACTGACACCATGTGACTGACTCCATGTGACTGACTCCATGTGATTGACTCCATGTGACTGACTCCATGTGACTGACTCCATGTGGCTGACTCCATATGACTGTCTCTGTGTGACTGTCTCCATGTGACTGACTCCATGTGACTGACTCCATGACTTCCTCCATGTAGCTGATTCCATGTGACTGACTCCATGACTTCCTCCATGTAGCTTACTCCATGTGACTGACTTCATGACTTCCTCCATGTAGCTGACTCCATGTGACTGTCTCTGTGTGACTGACTCCATGTGGCTGACTCAATGTGACTGACTCCATATAGCTGACTCCATGTAGCTGACTCCATGTGGTTGACTCCATGTGGCTACCTCCATGTGGCTGACTCCATGTGGCTGACTCCATGTGGCTGCCTCCATGTGGCTGCCGCCATGTGGCTGACTCCATGTGGCTGACTCCATGTGGCTGACTCCACGAATTCCTCCATGTGGCTGCCTCCATGTGGCTGACTCCGTGTGATTGCCTCCATGTGGCTGACTCCATGTGGCTGACTCCATGTGGCTGCCTCCATGTGGCTGCCGCCATGTGGCTGACTCCATGTGGCTGACTCCATGTGGCTGACTCCACGAATTCCTCCATGTGGCTGCCTCCATGTGGCTGACTCCGTGTGATTGCCTCCATGTGGCTGACTCCATGTGGCTGACTCCATGTGGCTGCCTCCATGTGGCTGCCGCCATGTGGCTGACTCCATGTGACTGACTCCATGTGGCTGACTCCATGTGGCTGACTCCATGTGACTACCTCCATGTAAACAACTTCAAAGACAGATCCCAAGAGACAGAAGACACTAGCTTCCTGGTCTGTTTTCAGGGGTGGTCGCTATGTGGGGCGTGAACTTGTGCAGCTAAACATGTGTGGTGAACCAAGGGAGGTGTCCCTCCTGGCGCTGTTATGGTACATGAAATCAGCTGGGGGGACAGACAGGATTAATAGCACTGACAATGGGGCACAGGTACCCCTGGCCATAGTTAACCTTATGTCCTTAGTTCTAGGCGCTCTTCCTGCAAGCACCTGTCACTGGGAACTATATTTGTGGCTTGTAACAATGTAACATCAGGATTCAAATCTGTCATGAGGTGGACCAAATGATTTTTGGAGGTGCTTGAAAAGTAGGAATTATGGTTGAAATTCAATCTCAACCAGACTACGCAAAAATTAATAAACATAAGAGAGAGGAACTTTGTTGCTTCCAGTTATGACAAATGTGCCATTGTGTTAGAGAAGTACGTTCTTCTCTAATTTACTTGCCATGAATATGGTATACACTGGCAGATGCTTGTCATTTTACCATAAGGGAGGTGTTTCATGCCGTGGATGCTCTTGACACTTTTGTAGAGATCCTTTCATACTTACCAGGGTTTTCCGATAATAAGCCCAGGGCTTCTGTTACAGAAAATATGGATTCTGAAACAGAAACTTGGCCCCAAATAGCAATTATTCAGAAATATGGGCTTCTAGTTGGGACAAGTTATTCTGATAGAAATGTAACTGAATTAAGTTAAATTTGCATGCTCAGGGATGACATATTTTTTTCAAAGATTCTTTTTCAAAGAATATCATGAATACGAAGAAACATTAAGATTTCAAGAACATTTCTAAAGGGTTGATAACATCTGATATACTTTAAACAAAATGGATTAACATGTTGTATCTCCTACCAGCTGATATTCCACAGCATAAATTTGAATGTTTACCATTTAAAAACTTGATGCAGTTGTGTCTGTTTGGTCACATGATGTTTTGAAAGGGAGACCACTCTTGATTAACAGATTTATAGATTGCGATTGTTACCAGCTGGTTACAATTAGGAAATTGTTTCAAAATCTGTAGCCCATGTACTTTATTTATGGGGTGCTTATTATTGGAAAATCCCGGTAAAGGAGAGGCTGTGACAAAGCTGTAGCACATGAAATCCTTCTTCCCCGGAATACAGTGGAGCATTTGGTTTTTAAACTCTTTGATAATGAAAATGACTTATGTTTTGCTTTTGGCTTCATATAAAGAACTGTACTATTTAAAAAGGTGCCCAGTTTACAACAGCTGGACACAAGGAACTTCAGATGTCGGAGATATGAAAAAATTTTTGTCGCAAGACTTTTTGAAATTTGATCTGAAAATGAATGTATATTCTAAATATGATAATGAATATATGTTTCACTGCTAATTTCAACAAACTTTTGTCTAGACATCCTTTTGTTTGTCCGCCTGCTTCTGAGCTAACTTAGGATTCTGCATCAGAGGTGGACACATGTTGGGGACCCTTGCTGTCTGGTTAGATGCCTCCTTGGTATGAGGGCACAGTAGGTCCCAAACATGTCATGGGTGTCAGAAGAGGTGGACACATGTTAGGGACCCTTGCTGTCTGGTTAGATGCCTCCTTGGTATGAGGGCACAGTAAGTCCCAAACATGTCATGGGTGTCAGAAGAGGTGGACACATGTTAGGGACCCTTGCTGTCTGGTTAGATGCCTCCTTGGTATGAGGGCACAGTAGGTCCCAAACATGTCATGGGTGTCAGAAGAGGTGGACACATGTTAGGGACCCTTGCTGTCTGGTTAGATGCCTCCTTGGTATGAGGGCACAGTAAGTCCCAAACATGTCATGGGTGTCAGAAGAGGTGGACACATGTTAGGGACCCTTGCTGTCTGGTTAGATGCCTCCTTGGTATGAGGGCACAGTAGGTCCCAAACATGTCATGGGTGTCAGAAGAGGTGGACACATGTTAGGGACCCTTGCTGTCTGGTTAGATGCCTCCTTGGTATGAGGGCACAGTAAGTCCCAAACATGTCATGGGTGTCAGAAGAGCTGCCAGAGAGGAGAACCAGGTGGCCATATTGAGTGTCGGGGCGGTCGGGGAGCCAAGTGGTTAAAGCATTCGTTCATCACACCGAAGACCCGGGTTCGATTCCCGACATGGGTACAGTGTGTGAATCCCATTTCTGGTATCCCCCGCCGTGATATTGCTGGAATATTGCTAAAAGCGCGTACCATCAAACTCTCACTCACTCACTCACTCACTCACTCACTCACTCACTCACTCACTCACTCACTCACTCACTCACTCACTCACTCACTCACTCACTCACTCACTCACTCTTGAGTGTCACCTTGCTGACAGTAGGTGGTTTATCACTGATGATGTTGTCCATCACTGGCTTGTCTGGCCCTCACCCGATTATTTACATCTGGCCATGGGCGACTACGTTGTCGTCAGAGGCAACTAACAGGATCAGGTGGTCAGGCTTGCTGACTTGGTTGATGCATGCCATCGTATCCAAATTGCATGGACCGATGCTCATGATACCCATCACTGGATTGTCTGGTCCAGACTTAATTATTTACATACCGCCGTCATACTGCTGGAATATTATGAGTGTGGCGTTAAACAATGATCAAACACACAAAACATGTGACCGTGATAAAATATAGCTGATGGTTGCATAAAACAACATTTATTGATTGGTAGATACGACTAAATGGGGCATGAACTGGAGAATTCTGTGGTAGAGTTATTGAAATTCAGATTTTTAAAAGTTGCAAACTACAAACTATTGACTTGTGATTGCTACAAGTCTGACATGGAAAAAATGTTTATCACAAAAAAAAAATGATGCTTCAAAAACTAGAATTGATCCTTCTAATCAGTAACAACTTGAGTAAACTGTATCCAAAACTGTATGTAACTTTTCCTGTGATACCCTTTGTTTGTCATTAAAGTTACCTAAAATGTACATTGGATTGCAAGATGGGCTTAGTGTAGATAATTCTGCAGCGGTTAACTATGAAAGTTTTGGGTGTGGGTAGGTGATGAAGTGTATTTCAAGAGTTGTAATACCACTTCAAAGTTGATTTCCTTGGCTGGTTCCATTGACAGTTATCTAATGGTGAACATATATTGGATCACATATCTGTGATTGCTGTGTTTATATGACCCAAATTATGCATGTAAATATACCTCCTGGCATGATGCTAATGTACATTAGAAACAATGCATACATTTGTATGTAAAATATTTTATACGGCCACTAATGTGTACCTTTGTAGATACAGTAGACTGCGGTTATAATGAACTCAAGGGACCACGTATTTAAGTTCGTAATAACGATTGTTCATTACAAGCATATATTCAGCATATATGGCACAAATGGCCGCGACTAAAAATATGTTTGTTATATCGGTCAGTTCGTTATAAGTAGATTACTGTGTGTGCATGCGTGCGCTCGTGCATGTCCGTGTGCGTGTGCATGTGCATGTGCGTATGCATGAAATCATAGGTATATTCACCAAAACAGAGCTTCTGAATGCCACAGGGCACAAATTAAAATGTCTAGACCAAGACTTGATATGTGCCCATGCCCATGGAGTAATGTCCCTTTGTAAGGACTATAAATACCAACAGCAGTCAGACCTGTGAAGATCCGGGTTAGAATAGGAGCAACCATGCTTGCCATTAAAGGCGACTATGCTTGTCGTAAGAGGCGACTAAAGGGATCGGGTGGTCAGGCTCTCTGACTTGGTTGATGCTTGTCATTGATCCCAATTGCATGGATCAATGCTCATGATGTCAATCACTGGATTGTCTGGTTCAGACTCGATTATTTACAGACTGCCGTCATATAGCTCGAACGATTGTTGAGTGTGGCGTTAAACAACAAACAAACAAACAAATAAACAAACATAGTAGTCATCTAATCCACAGCTCAGCTCCCTCCCACACACTGCAGGGGTTTCTCAGTTTAAAGAGGAGCCGATATTGTCAAACGTTTGTGTCTGAACGTTGAAGGTTTTATGTGTCTGTTAACTTGCTTTGCTCTGCATGCTTCATGTGTCTTGCTCAACACCGTCTTGCCCTTCATGTTATTCAGTGTTTATATGTCAAGGTGTGATGATACAGTGAAGGCACAAGAATCCCATCAACAGTTGGTAGAGCATGCATGGGTATTCTATGAACCTAGGAAACTCAGTAGATCTTAAATATGAAGTCTTTCTACTATCATGTAATCATTCTGTGATTTGGTTAGTCAGCTTTTGGGTAAGTACATTAGAACTTGGCTGTAATGAACTCGGCTGTAACATACCGATGTTTATAATGAACTATTTGAAACTTTTTGACTGCTTTACTATATTATTATTGCAGCTAGCTCAAGCAGTAAATTTAAGGAGTTGTTGGACTAAGGCCGATTGCATCAATCACTGAGTGATGACATGAACTCTTCCACTCCTCTGGAAACTCACTTTGTATGATCAGTTTCATCTGGTAACCGATTCCCTTTGCGAACTTTCCAGTCGTCTAAGGCGTCACGATTCGCTGTGCAGAGTTGGGTCCCTTTGGCAGGCCAGAAACCTATGATTGTGGGTTTGAATCCCGGTTTGCCTCGATTATGTTTCTAGGTTTGTCAGCACCATAGGTTTCACCGAAGTGGTAAGCGGCTGAGACCTGCATCACTTCGGGCTTTCCTCCCACATTAAGCTGACATGCCGTGATATAACTGGAATATTGTTAAAAGCTGCGTTAAACCCAACTCACTCAGTCACTCATATTGATAGAAGTCTAAAGCTAATTTGGAAATGACTGCCAGATTATGAAACCAGTCTCTGAGAGAGCTAAGGCCTACTGTGTGTCAATGTGATGTATGATGATGTGGATTGTATTGTGGATTGACTGTATCATCACACCACCTATGGATAATAATGGATTATTGAGTATCTCATTTCAAATAATCACCAGCAATGAATATGCTTGATATGTTATTCTTCATGAATACGGTTTGTAACTTGATATTATTTAGTTGATTTTTTATGATGATGAATAAATTATATGGATGTTTTGTAAAAAAGGATGTTGTAATGTCATTAACTAACTTTTTGTGATGTTTAATTTCAAGATCTGGATAATTTAATATCGGCAAGATGAATATCATATGTGGAACAATAAGGACTTCATGCACCAAAGATGTGACTATTAATGTTTGTCAGAATCAAGGATTCCCTGCTTGAGACAAGTTATTTGGTAACTGATTATTTCTTATCTGGCAAATCAACACTTGAACCAGAGTGACAAGTAATCAGAATTGAAGGTCCCTAGAACTATCACTACCTTGGTCACTCCATCAGTTGTGTTAATAAGTATAATTTGCCAAAGAGTATCTAAATAATATTCCCTCGATTCTATTTTAAATATCAGTCTCAAACAAGGAAGCTTGTTGTTCATTGAAAATTGAGAATGTGTTTTGATCTAACAAATATGTTTTGGTTTTTTATTTTGTTAGGAGAGAAAGTTTGTGGGTGGATCCCAGCAGATCAGTATTAAAATGGCAGAGAAGATAGGGAATGGTAAGTGGTCAGTGTCATCAGGTGAATGTATGCTTGGACAGTGTCATCTACAAATTATGAAGGTGACTGGACCAGTGTCATCTGCAGATTATAAAGGTGACTAAACCAGTGTCATCTGCAGATTATGAAGGTGACTAGACTAGTGTCATCTGCAGATTATGAAGGTGACTGGAACAGTGTCATCTGCAGATTATAAAGGTGACTAGACCAGTGTCATCTGCCGAGTATAAAGGTGACTGGACCAGTGCCATCTGCAGATTATAAAGGTGACTAGACCAGTGTCATCTGCAGATTATGAAGGTGAATAGGTCAGTGCCATCTGCAAAGTATAAAGGTGAATAGGTCAGTGCCATCTGCAGAGTATAAAGGTGAATAGGTCAGTGCCATCTCCAGATTATAAAGGTGACTATGTCAGTTTCATCTGCAGATTATAAAGGTGTCTAGACCAGTGCCATCTGCAGATTATAATGGTGTCTAGACCAGTGCCATCTGCAGATTATAATGGTGACTAGACCAGTGTCATCTGCAGAGTATAAAGGTGTCTAGACCAGTGCCATCTGCAGAGTATAAAGGTGTCTAGACCAGTGTCATCTGCAGATTATAAAGGTGACTAGACCAGTGTCATCTACAGAGTATAAAGGTGACTATGTCAGTGTCATCTGCAAAGTATAAAGGTTAATAGGTCAGTGCCATCTGCAGATTATAAAGGTGACTATGTCAGTGTCATCTGCAGATTATAAAGGTGAATAGGTCAGTGCCATCTGCAGATTTTAAAGGTGTCTAGACCAGTGCCATATGCAGATTATAATGGTGACTAGACCAGTGTCATCTGCAGATTATAAAGGTGACTATGTCAGTGCCATCTGCAGAGTATAAAGGTGACTAGACCAGTGTCATCTACAGAGTATAAAGGTGACTATGTCAGTGTCATCTGCACAGTATAAAGGTTAATAGGTCAGTGCCATCTGCAGATTATAAAGGTGACTATGTCAGTGTCATCTGCAGATTATAAAGGTGAATATGTCAGTGCCATCTGCAGATTTTAAAGGTGTCTAGACCAGTGCCATATGCAGATTATAATGGTGACTAGACCAGTGTCATCTGCAGATTATAAAGGTGACTATGTCAGTGCAATCTGCAGATTATAAAGGTGACTAGACCAGTGTCATGTGCCGAGTATAAAGGTGTCTAGACCAGTGCCACCTGCAGATTATAAAGGTGACTAGACAAGTGTCATCTGCAGAGTATAAAGGTGACTAGACCAGTGTCATCTGCAGATTATAAAGGTGACTAGACCAGTGTCATCTACAGAGTATAAAGGTGTCTAGACCAGTGCCATCTGCAGATTATAAAGGTTACTAGACCAGTGTCATCTGCAGATTATAAAGGTGAATAGGTCAGTGCCATCTGCAGATTATAAAGGTGACTATGTCAGTGTCATCTGCAGATTATAAGGGTGAATAGACCAGTGCCATCTGCAGATTATAAAGGTGACTATGTCAGTGTCATCTGCAGATTATAAAGGTGAATATGTCAGTGTCATCTGCAGATTATAAAGATGAATATGTCAGTGTCATCTGCAGATTATAAAGGTGACTAGACCAGTGTCATCTGCAGAGTATAAAGGTGAATGGGGCAGTGCCATCTGCAGATTATAAAGGTGACTATGTCAATGTCATCTGCAGATTATAAAGGTGAATAGGTCAGTTCCATCTGCAGATTATAAAGGTGAATAGACCAGTGTCATCTGCAGAGTATAAAGGTGTCTAGACCAGTGCCATCTGCAGATTATAATGGTGACTAGACCAGTGCCATCTGCAGATTATAAAGGTGTCTAGACCAGTGTCAATTGCAGATAATAAAGGTGTCTAGACCAGTGCCATCTGCAGATTATAATGGTGACTAGACCAGTGTCATCTGCAGATTATAAAGGTGTCTCGACCAGTGTCATCTGCAGATTATAAAGGTGTCTAGACCAGTGCCATCTGCAGATTATGAATGTGACTAGACCAGTGTCATCTGCAGATTATGAAGGTGACTAGACCAATGCCATCTGCAGATTATAAAGGTGACTGGACCAGTGTCATCTGCAGATTATGAAGGTGACTAGACCAGTGCCATCTGCAGATTATGAAGGTGACTAGACCAGTGTCATCTGCAGATTATAAAGGTGACTAGACCAGTGCCATCTGCAGATTATGAAGGTGACTGGACCAGTGTCATCTGCAGATTATGAAGGTCACGTGACCAGTGCCATCTGCAGATTATAAAGGTGTCTAGACCAGTGCCATCTGCAGATTATAAAGGTGTCTAGACCAGTGCCATCTGCAGATTATAAAGGTGTCTAGACCAGTGCCATCTGCAGATTATGAAGGTGACTATGTCAGTGCCATCTGCAGATTATAAAGGTGACTGGACCAGTGCGATCTGCAGATTATGAAGGTGACTAGACCAGTGCCATCTGCAGATTATAAAGGTGACTAGACCAGTGCCATCTGCAGATTATAAAGGTGACTAGACCAGTGCCATCTGCAGATAATAAAGGTGTCTAGACCAGTGTCATCTGCAGATAATAAAGGTGACTAGACCAGTTCCATCTGCAGATTATAAAGGTGACTAGACCAGTGTCATCTGCAGATTATAAAGGTGTCTAGACCAGTGCCATCTGCAGATTATAAAGGTGTCTAGACCAGTGTCATCTGCAGATTATAAAGGTGACTGGACCAGTGTCATCTGCAGAGTATAAAGGTGTCTAGACCAGTGTCATCTGCAGATTATAAAGATGACTGGGTCAGTGCCATCTGCAGATTATAAAGGTGTCTAGACCAGTGCCATTTGCAGATAATAAAGGTGACTAGACCAGTGTCATCTGCAGATTATAAAGGTGACTAGACCAGTGCCATCTGCAGATTATAAAGGTGTCTAGACCAGTGCCATTTGCAGATAATAAAGGTGACTAGACCAGTGTCATCTGCAGATAATAAAGGTGACTAGACCAGTGCCATCTGCAGAATATAAAGGTGACTAGACCAGTGCCATCTGCAGATAATAAAGGTGTCTAGACCAGTGTCATCTGCAGATAATAAAGGTGACTAGACCAGTTCCATCTGCAGATTATAAAGGTGACTAGACCAGTGCCATCTGCAGATAATAAAGGTGTCTAGACCAGTGTCATCTGCAGATTATAAAGGCCACTGGACCAGTGTCATCTGCAGATTTTTGTTAGTGACAAGATAATCCTTCAGGTGGAGCAGTACAACCTAATGTTATTTTCACACCACTTTCTTTCACGACATCCAGGATGTCCAGTGAACTATTCCTTGTTCAGGGTTAAACCTGAGGATAAGTTATGTTTTTCCAGTACCCTGCCTGGTGCTCAGCATCAAAAGGCAGCGACTGGCCAGCTTGCTATGCTGTCTGAGTGGGGTATTCATTCATGTTAAACTGCGGCATGGTATCTCAGTGGGCAAGCACTATGGAATCAGCATTTATTAGTCCAGACTTGGTCAACCATCCCCCCCCCCCCCCCCCCCCCACACACACACACACACATACACGCAAACATGTATGCATGTCGCTTATAAAGTGCAATAATCTTCGATGCGACATTAATTCCCATTTCATCTCACCTCACCCATTAAAATCATTCCTAGCATGTTGAGTTGCATTGAGGTTTATTGCCCATTTGAATCCAAACATACACAACCTGTGCAATGGTAAGTGTATGCCTTTTAGTTCTGAATTTTACCAATAATTGTTTCAAAAGAAAAAGTCTTTTATGATTGCATGGAATTGTCATGCACACTTTATATCTTCCAGGTCGTCAACAAACCAATAAGAGATTAAGGATATCACTGAATATATAATTTGTTTGAATTGGCCTTATTTTGATGATGGGGGGGCACGGGTAGCCAAGTTGTCTAAGGCGCCGCGATTTGCACTGCAGAGTTGCGTCCCTTGGGCGTGCCAGAAACCTATGATTGTGGGCTCGAATCCCTGTTCGCACTGATTATGTTTCTAGGTTTGTCAGCACCAAACCTGTGCTCGTGGGTTTCACCGAAGTGGTAAATGTCTGAGACCTGCATCACTTCGGGCTTTCCTCTCACATTAAGCTGACATGCCGTGATATAACTAGAATACTGTTAAAAGCAGCGTTAAACCCAACTCACTCACACACTATTGTGATTATGATAGTCTATACAACTACTACAGGGAAGGTTTGGTTATGTATATGTATGTGATGTCTTCCATTTACAGATCGAGTGTTGTTGAACCACCCTGTGTCGAAAATAGAACATAAGCCCTCGGAAGTTGTAGTGCAAGATGTGAACGGCAACCGATACACAGTGAGTGACAGCTTTCGATTGACTTGCATGTTCTTATCCCCCGCCGCGCGAAAGCGCGAAGCGGGGGATATAGTATTCACGACCGTCCGTACGTCCGTCCGTACGTCCCATCTGTTTGTTGCCGCGATATCTCAAGAACTAAACACTGGATTGTCTTCATATTTGGAACTATGGTGTATATACAGACTCCGCAGACACCAGTCGGTTTTGGTGACCTTGATCCCATTTTCAAGGTCACAGCAGACAAATCTGCTTTTAGAGTTGGAAAACGGTGTTGCCGCGATATCTCAAGAACTAAACACTGGATTGTCTTCATATTTGGAACTATGGTGTATATACAGACTCCGCAGACACCAGTCAGTTTTGGTGACCTTGATCCCATTTTCAAGATCACAGCAGACAAATCTGCTTTTAGAGTTGGAAAACGGTGTTGCCGCGATATCTCAAGAACTAATCGCTGGATTGTCTTCATATTTGGAACTATAATGTATATACAGACACCGCATACACCTTTCAGATTTGGTGACCTTGACCCCATTTTCAAGGTCACAGCAGGCAAATCTGTTTTTGGAGTTTGAAAACGGTGTTGCCACAATATCTCAAGAACTAATCGCTGGATTGTCTTCATATTTGGTACTATGGTGTATATGGCGGGGGATATTTCGTCACTCTGTGACAAATACTTGTCTAGACTGATTCTCTTGGAGGTAGGGCTTCAACAGGGACCATTCTTATACTTGAGTACCGGGGGATGAAACTTGGCTCGTGCTTGAGTACCCGATAATAGGAACCTTTTGATGACATAACTATGTCTATGTATAACAGTTCAGCGTGTATGCTGATTTATCATTTTACTTAAGCATTTATCCATGACATAAGCTTATGACATAAAAACATGTATGTCATACCCCAATGACATAAGTATGCAAATTAGATATGCAAATTAGATAACCGGAAGAGCGAGCGGTTTGATTTGAAACTATATATTATAAGTGAAGTTACACCAGAGATATAATCAGATTACACAGAATCGTTGTTGTTACCGTTATTAAAGTTTCAATTATTCTGCAAAAGTCTGTTCAAGTATTTTGTTTAAAATAATCCGAGGAACTTTTTTTCTCAGCGAATTGTTTATTTTGGTTTACATGGCTATGGAAAACATGTATCACTACGCACGATCTATACGTAAGATTTCGACAAGTTGCTGATGTTAATGTTTAATGCAATTATTCCTTAATTTGGAAGCAAAAATGTGAAAATGATAAATAGAATTCATCACTCGTGTTTTTTAATATGGGAAATATCAACCTCGTCCCGTTAATCGGTATTTGCCTCGTCAAAGGCTCGGCAAATACCGATTAACTAAGACTCGGTTGATATTTCCAATATTAAAAAACACTCGTGATGAATCCTCTATATAGCTTCCGTTCTCTAGCGAATAAAAGCAAATAATATGTAACTTAACTGAAACAAAACGTAAAAACAACACTTGTTGTAGCAGCCAATCAGGTTGTACCCCACACTTGTTGTAGCAGCCAATCAGGTAGTACCCCACACTTGTTGTAGTGGCCAATCAGGTAGTACCCCACACTTGTTGTAGTGGCCAATCAGGTAGTACCCCACACTTGTTGTAGCAGCCAATCAGGTAGTACCCCACACTTGTTGTAGTAGCCAATCAGGTAGTACCCCACACTTGTTGTAGTAGCCAATCAGGTAGTACCCCACACTTGTTGTAGAAGCAATTTAGGTAGTTTCTCCACACTTGTAGTAGCCAATCAGGTAGTACCCCACACTTGTATTAGCCAATCAGGTAGTACCCCACACTAGCTTCTCTGATCCCGACTCATATTGCTTGAATATTGCTGAGTTAAACAACCAAAGAACAAAACAATATATGTCTTATTGCACGATACACAAAACTGATGAATTCCATATTTCAGTATCCTTTCAATATTTGTATAGTGTATTTCCACTGTTGCTAGGTTTATTCTCTGATGTTTTGTGCTTGTTGTACTCTCTTTAAACATGATTTTCTTCATGACAGGCAAAGTATGCGATCATAGCAGCCCCCTTGCCCATCCAGAACAAGATCATCTACGACCCACCACTTCCAAGTCTGCGCAACCAGCTTCTCCAGAGGGCGCCAATGGGATCGGTCATCAAAACATTCATGTACTATAGCACACCATTCTGGAGACGGAAAGGTCAGTACTCAGAACCAATGTACAGACAAGATAAAATGATGTGATGTGATGTTTGTTGTTGAATGCCGCAATCAGCAATATTTCAGCTATATGACGGCGGTCTGTATATAATCTAGTCTGGACCAGTCAATCCAGTGATTGACATCATGGGAATCGTTCCACGCAGTTGGGATACAATGACATGCATCAGCCTAGTCAGCGAGCCTGACCACCCAATCCCGTTAGTCACCTCTTACAACAAACATAGTCGCCTTTTATGGCAAGCATGGGTTGCTGAAGACCTATTCTACCCCTGGATTTGACAAGTGAAAGTGTTAAAAGACCAAGGGTGCTACTTGTAAAAGGTACTGACCAACATTGCATTCAGAATCTGTTCTTAGACATCAAGAATATTTATTTCGACCCCAATTAAGGCAATACTGGAAATGAAAAGAACCCCATATGCATCAGTTATTATGTATGCATGTATGCATGTGTTGTCATTATGACTAGAGCTTCTAGTTTTAGATGAAGAATATATTTGCTGTACTGGAGTTAACAGTTAACCAATAAGTGAACAGCATGAGACTGAAATTAGTCGAACATCAAACACCAATTCTCACTCAGTCACTCACTCGGGGCACAGGTGGCACAGCCATCTAAGGTGCTGCAATTTGTCTCTGCAGAGTTGCATCCCTTAGGCATGCAAGGAACCTATGATTGTGGTTCCATATAAGTAAGCTGACACATGGTGACATAACTGGAATAATGTTCGATGGGGCCTTAAAAACTCTCTCGCTCACTCGTATGCTCATTCACAAAATGTCAATCACTGGATTGTTTGGTCCAGACTTGATTATTTACAGACTGCCGTTGTATAGCTGGAAAATTGCTGACTGCAGAGTTAAACTACAAGCAAACAAACAAACAAACATTCACACATTTACTCACTCATGCATATTCAGCATCCAAACCATCCTCAGTCACTCACTGACTCAGAGTCAGTCAGTTGGACAGACAGACAGACAGACAGACACTCATTCTAACCCTGTAATGTGTGGTTACCTGTTGTTTCAGGGCTGTGTGGCTCCTCCGCTATAGATGACAAGGATGGGCTGGTGGGGTTCACCCTGGACCATGTGATGCCCGACGGATCACACCCAGCACTTATGGGGTAAGACACACAGGGCGTCATACATGAAGTGATCTTAGCTTCATGTTGAAGCCTGTGTTAAAGTATGGAAGTTAAGGCAGTTGTAGTGCTACAATCCCTTTGTGAAGCTTGGGCCTGCACATCGGTTTAATTTTTGTCCAACTATTTCCAGATTTCATATGGCTTCATAGCAATTCTTGCAGGGTACATACATTACAGTTACCTACAAATTTGTCATTAATTCATTAATCTGGTGTGTTTTGTGCTTTGCAGATGCAGATTTCTTGGACAATGCACTTAATGTTTATCCCTTGTCAAATAGAATGTACTTAATACTTGTCAAATGGAATGTACTTAATACTTGTCAAATGGAATGTACTTAATAATTGTCAAATAGAATGTACTTAATACTTGTCAAATAGAATGTACTTAATACTTGTCAAATAGAATGTACTTAATACTTGTCAAATAGAATGTACTTAATACTTGTCAAATAGAATGTACTTACTACTTGTCAAATAGAATGTACTTAATACTTGTCAAATAGAATGTACTTAATACTTGTCAAATAGAATGTACTTAATACTTGTCAAATAGAATGTACTTAATACTTGTCAAATAGAATGTACTTAATACTTGTCAAATAGAATGTACTTAATACTTGTCAAATAGAATGTACTTAATACTTGTCAAATTGAATGTACTTAATACTTGTCAAATAGAATGTACTTAATACTTGTCAAATAGAATGTACTTAATACTTGTCAAATGGAATGTACTTAATACTTGTCAAATGGAATGTACTTAATACTTGTCAAATAGAATGTACTTAATACTTGTCAAATAGAATGTACTTAATACTTGTCAAATAGAATGTACTTAATACTTGTCAAATAGAATGTACTTAATACTTGTCAAATAGAATGTACTTAATACTTGTCAAATAGAATGTACTTAATACTTGTCAAATAGAATGTACTTAATACTTGTCAAATGGAATGTACTTAATACTTGTCAAATAGAATGTACTTAATACTTGTCAAATAGAATGTACTTAATACTTGTCAAATGGAATGTACTTAATACTTGTCAAATAGAATGTACTTAATACTTGTCAAATAGAATGTACTTAATACTTGTCAAATAGAATGTACTTAATACTTGTCAAATGGAATGTACTTAATACTTGTCAAATAGAATGTACTTAATACTTGTCAAATAGAATGTACTTAATACTTGTCAAATGGAATGTACTTAATACTTGTCAAATGGAATGTTCTTAAAACATCTCAAATAGATGTACATAGTACTTGTCAAATGAAGAATCTCATCATCTGGAACGTTGAAAATATGAGAATGCTGACAATAGTGTTCTTGTAATTTCTTTGCAACAATTCTTGTACTTCAGTCTATGCCATAAACTTTTGAGTCTGCGAGCCAAACTTTTGCATCGTTTTCAGTAGATTTAAGTGTTTATGTGTGGTCTATTATCAGCTGAGGCAACATTTGCAGACTGGTGCTTCAACTGCAGCATCAGTGACGACAGGATGGAGCATTGGATTTCAATTTCTTTTTTTAATTCATGAATGTACTGTTTGGATACAGATAGTGGCAGCTCCTGCCTTTCCAATACTTCAGGACCACTTTGAGATGGCGATGAATCAACTGTGGATTGTATTTCCAGGTTCATCTTGGCAGATAAGGCAAGGCGATACGTGGAGCTGACTCCAGACGAACGAAAGTCAAGAATAGCTCACTTATACTCCAAGGTCTTTCAGACTGATGAGGCATTGCATGTAAGTGATTTCTGATTAGTATACAGATGTTTTTGGAAAATGGTAAAATGCATTTCAGAATATTTGTTGAAGGAATATTTTGATGTGCCTCATTTTAATAGAGAATCCAGACTAAAATGTTTGTCCCAAATGAGATTGGCTTTGATAGATTCCACTGTATACATACCTGTAGTAGCACAGAAATTCAGCTGACTGGACAGTGCATTGAGAAATCTGGTCATAATTGTAGCCTGTGCATTATGAGGAGAAGGACTGGCTGGGGGAGCAGTGGTCCGGAGGATGCTACACGACCATGATGTAATATTGCATATATTATCTAGCTGTATTGACTACCTATGTATCTATTGGGGATGTAGCCTGTGCATTATGAGGAGAAGGATTTGCTCGGGGAGCAGTGGTCCGGAGGATGCTATACGACCATGATGTAATATTACATATATTATCTAGCTGTATTGACTTCCTATGTATCTATTGGGGATGTAGCCTGTGCATTATGAGGAGAAGGACTGGCTGGGGGAGCAGTGGTCTGGAGGATGCTACATGATGTAATATTGCATATATTATCTAGCTGTATTGACTACCTATGTATCTATTGGGGATGTAGCCTGTGCATTATGAAGAGAAGGACTGGCTGGGGGAGCAGTGGTCCGGAGGATGCTACATGATGTAATATTGCATATATTATCTAGCTGTATTGACTACCTATGTATCTATTGGGGATGTAGCCTGTGCATTATGAAGAGAAGGACTGGCTGGGGGAGCAGTGGTCCGGAGGATGCTACACGACCATGATGTAATATTGCATATATTATCTAGCTGTATTGACTACCTATGTATCTATTGGGGATGTAGCCTGTGCATTATGAGGAGAAGGACTGGCTGGGGAAGCAGTGGTCCGGAGGATGCTTCACGACCATGATGTAATATTGCATATATTATCTAGCTGTATTGACTACCTATGTATCTATTGGGGATGTAGCCTGTGCATTATGAGGAGAAGGACTGGCTGGGGGAGCAGTGGTCTGGAGGATGCTACATGATGTAATATTGCATATATTATCTAGCTGTATTGACTACCTATGTATCTATTGGGGATGTAGCCTGTGCATTATGAGGAGAAGGACTGGCTGGGGGAGCAGTGGTCCGGAGGATGCTACAAGACCATGATGTAATATTGCATATATTATCTAGCTGTATTGACTACCTATGTATCTATTGGGGATGTAGCCTGTGCATTATGAGGAGAAGGACTGGCTGGGGAAGCAGTGGTCCGGAGGATGCTACACGACCATGATGTAATATTGCATATATTATCTAGCTGTATTGACTACCTATGTATCTATTGGGGATGTAGCCTGTGCATTATGAGGAGAAGGACTGGCTGGGGGAGCAGTGGTCTGGAGGATGCTACATGATGTAATATTGCATATATTATCTAGCTGTATTGACTACCTATGTATCTATTGGGGATGTAGCCTGTGCATTATGAGGAGAAGGACTGGCTGGGGGAGCAGTGGTCCGGAGGATGCTACAAGACCATGATGTAATATTGCATATATTATCTAGCTGTATTGACTACCTATGTATCTATTGGGGATGTAGCCTGTGCATTATGAGGAGAAGGACTGGCTGGGGAAGCAGTGGTCCGGAGGATGCTTCACGACCATGATGTAATATTGCATATATTATCTAGCTGTATTGACTACCTATGTATCTATTGGGGATGTAGCCTGTGCATTATGAGGAGAAGGACTGGCTGGGGGAGCAGTGGTCTGGAGGATGCTACATGATGTAATATTGCATATATTATCTAGCTGTATTGACTACCTATGTATCTATTGGGGATGTAGCCTGTGCATTATGAGGAGAAGGACTGGCTGGGGGAGCAGTGGTCCGGAGGATGCTACAAGACCATGATGTAATATTGCATATATTATCTAGCTGTATTGACTACCTATGTATCTATTGGGGATGTAGCCTGTGCATTATGAGGAGAAGGACTGGCTGGGGAAGCAGTGGTCCGGAGGATGCTACACGACCATGATGTAATATTGCATATATTATCTAGCTGTATTGACTACCTATGTATCTATTGGGGATGTAGCCTGTGCATTATGAGGAGAAGGACTGGCTGGGGGAGCAGTGGTCTGGAGGATGCTACATGATGTAATATTGCATATATTATCTAGCTGTATTGACTACCTATGTATCTATTGGGGATGTAGCCTGTGCATTATGAGGAGAAGGACTGGCTGGGGGAGCAGTGGTCCGGAGGATGCTACAAGACCATGATGTAATATTGCATATATTATCTAGCTGTATTGACTACCTATGTATCTATTGGGGATGTAGCCTGTGCATTATGAGGAGAAGGACTGGCTGGGGAAGCAGTGGTCCGGAGGATGCTACACGATGTAATATTGCATATATTATCTAGCTGTATTGACTACCTATGTATCTATTGGGGATGTAGCCTGTGCATTATGAGGAGAAGGACTGGCTGGGGGAGCAGTGGTCCGGAGGATGCTACACGATGTAATATTGCATATATTATCTAGCTGTATTGACTACCTTGTATCTATTGGGGATGTAGCCTGTGCATTATGAGGAGAAGGACTGGCTGGGGGAGCAGTGGTCCGGAGGATGCTACACGATGTAATATTGCATATATTATCTAGCTGTATTGACTACCTATGTATCTATTGGGGATGTAGCCTGTGCATTATGAGGAGAAGGACTGGCTGGGGGAGCAGTGGTCCGGAGGATGCTACACGACCATGATGTAATATTACATATATTATCTAGCTGTATTGACTACCTATGTATCTATTGGGGATGTAGCCTGTGCATTATGAAGAGAAGGACTGGCTGGGGGAGCAGTGGTCCGGAGGATGCTACACGATGTAATATTGCATATATTATCTAGCTGTATTGACTACCTATGTATCTATTGGGGATGTAGCCTGTGCATTATGAAGAGAAGGACTGGCTGGGGGAGCAGTGGTCCGGAGGATGCTACACGACCATGATGTAATATTACATATATTATCTAGCTGTATTGACTACCTATGTATCTATTGGGGATGTAGCCTGTGCATTATGAAGAGAAGGACTGGCTAGGGGAGCAGTGGTCCGGAGGATGCTACACGATGTAATATTACATATATTATCTAGCTGTATTGACTACCTATGTATCTATTGGGGATGTAGCCTGTGCATTATGAGGAGAAGGACTGGCTGGGGGAGCAGTGGTCCGGAGGATGCTACACGATGTAATATTGCATATATTATCTAGCTGTATTGACTACCTATGTATCTATTGGGGATGTAGCCTGTGCATTATGAAGAGAAGGACTGGCTGGGGGAGCAGTGGTCCGGAGGATGCTACATGATGTAATATTGCATATATTATCTAGCTGTATTGACTACCTATGTATCTATTGGGGATGTAGCCTGTGCATTATGAGGAGAAGGACTGGCTGGGGGAGCAGTGGTCCGGAGGATGCTACACGACCATGATGTAATATTGCATATATTATCTAGCTGTATTGACTACCTTGTATCTATTGGGGATGTAGCCTGTGCATTATGAGGAGAAGGATTGGCTGGGGAAGCAGTGGTCCGGAGGATGCTACACGACCATGATGTAATATTGCATATATTATCTAGCTGTATTGACTACCTTGTATCTATTGGGGATGTAGCCTGTGCATTATGAGGAGAAGGATTGGCTGGGGGAGCAGTGGTCCGGAGGATGCTACACGACGATGATGTAATATTGCATATATTATCTAGCTGTATTGACTACCTATGTATCTATTGGGGATGTAGCCTGTGCATTATGAAGAGAAGGACTGGCTGGGGGAGCAGTGGTCCGGAGGATGCTATACGACCATGATGTAATATTGCATATATTATCTAGCTGTATTGACTACCTATGTATCTATTGGGGATGTAGCCTGTGCATTATGAGGAGAAGGATTTGCTCGGGGAGCAGTGGTCCGGAGGATGCTACACGATGTAATATTGCATATATTATCTAGCTGTATTGACTACCTATGTATCTATTGGGGATGTAGCCTGTGCATTATGAAGAGAAGGACTGGCTGGGGGAGCAGTGGTCCGGAGGATGCTACACGACGATGATGCCTCCTGGCTTCCTCACCAAGTTTGGCAGGTGAGTACATCAGAGGAATAAGGCAGCAGGGCTGTGGTTGTTTTTGTGGTAGTCTGCATCAGCAAAGCATTCCTGCATTGTAGATTTATTTTTCTATTTCTTAAGTGTTGGTAGCCCCTTTTTCATAGACCAAAACCAAGAGTGAAGTCCTCACTCCTGCATCAGTGGTTACTTTTTCACCTTTCTTATGTAGAGTAATTGGGTTAGTTTTTAGCTGCTTCTAACAGTATTCCAGTTATATCATGGCGTGTCAGATTAATGTGGGAGGAAAGTGATGCAGGTCTCAGACGTTTACCACTTTGGTGAAATCCAGAGCACTGCTATGGTGCTGGAATGTAATCGGGGTGAACAGGCATTTGTAGCCCCAATTATAGGTTTATGGTGTGTGGAAGGGATGCAACTCTCCATAGCGAGTTGCGGCCTTAGACGACTGGACCACCTGTATCACCTGTTGATGTGGAAGCTATGATAACGATTCGTCATTCTGATGAAACGAAAACATTGGAATTCACTGCAGTTTAACCATATGTGCTTGGAATCAGGTGTCATAGTTTTACTTAGTGAAATTTGGAGGTTACCAATTGAGGAGTTATGAATTACCTGACAGTTAATCAAGAAATTTTAGACAGATGCAAATTTTGGATTCGAGTTTGGGAGAGGCATGAATTATTTTGACAAGAATTTGGGGAGGGATGGCAGAAAAGTGTACATCATCTTGTTCTTGTACACTGATGTTGTTATTCTTCAGTTATCTGAGGCGGCCGATTGGCCGGATGTACTTTGCGGGGACAGAGACGGCCACTCAGTGGTCTGGCTACATGGACGGCGCGGTGCAGGCCGGGGAGCGAGCAGCCAGGGAGGTAGGCAGTCACCATTGTCCACTTTCCACCCTTGCCGAACTAGGCTGGAGTTTCTGGTCTCGATCGTAGTGCCACCAATGGCTATTACGAGTACCATATTCAACGTAATAAGCGCCCAGGGCGCTCTCAAAATTAGAAACAGGGGGCGCTTATTAGAATATTATTTTGAGTTGAAAGATTGTAAATTTCGTGGTTTAAGCTAACAGCCTGAAATGTTTACATGCGACGGATGTATTTTTCCAGAATTTAATTGCCCATAATTAAGGGTGATATAACACACGAGTGCGTATTATACACGAATAAAAAAGTCCTGTGTACATTGATCAATCGGAAGGGGTGCTGATTGGGATTGTTCACTAGCCAATATATTAGCAAATATCGCCGTGGGCGCTTATTAGAGCGGGGCGCTTATTATGTCGAATACGGTATGTCCCTTCTATGTCCCTCCTATTGACCAATCACATGTTTCATTGTCCCCCGCCGCGCGAAAGCGCGAAGCGGGGGATATAGTATTCACGACCGTCCGTACGTCCGTCCGTACATCCCACCTGTTTGTTGCCGCGATATCTCAAGAACTAAACACTGGATTGTCTTCATATTTGGAACTATGGTGTATATACAGACTCCGCAGACACCAGTCGGTTTTGGTGACCTTGACCCCATTTTCAAGGTCACAGCAGGCATATCTGCTTTTGGAGTTGGAAAACGGTGTTGCCGCGATATCTCAAGAACTAATCTCTGGATTGTCTTCCTATTTGGTACTAGGGTGTATATACGGACTCCGCAGACACCAGTCGGTTTTGGTGACCTTGACCCCATTTTCAAGGTCACAGCAGGTAAATCTGCTTTTGGAGTTGGAAAACGGTGTTGCCGCGATATCTCAAGAACTAATCGCAGGATTGTCTTCATGTTTGGAACTATTGTGTATATACAGACACCGCAGACACCAGTCGGTTTTGGTGACCTTGACCCAATTTTCAAGGTCACAGCAGGCAAATCTGCTTTTGGAGTTGGAAAACGGTGTTGCCGCGATATCTCAAGAACTAAACACTGGATTGTCTTCATATTTGGAACTATGGTGTATATACAGACTCCGCAGACACAAGTCGGTTTTGGTGACCTTGAGCCCATTTTCAAGGTCACAGCAGGCAAATCTGCTTTTGGAGTTGGAAAACGGTGTTGCCGCGATATCTCAAGAACTAATCGCAGGATTGTCTTCATGTTTGGAACTATGGTGTATATACAGAATCCGCAGACACCAGTCGGTTTTGGTGACCTTGACCCCATTTTCAAGGTCACAGCAGGTAAATCTGCTTTTGGAGTTGGAAAACGGTGTTGCCGCGATATCTCAAGAACTAATCGCAGGATTGTCTTAATATTTGGAACTATGGTGTATATACAGACACCGCAGACACCAGTCGGTTTTGGTGACCTTGACCCTATTTTCAAGGTCACAGCAGGCAAATCTGCTTTTGGAGTTGGAAAACGGTGTTGCCGCGATATCTCGAACAACTTATTAATCGCTGGATTGTCATCATATTTGGTATTTTGGTGTATATACAGGCGGGGGACATTTCGTCACTTCTGTGACAAATACTTGTTTCACTTGCACTTGCTACAAACAAAATGGTGGTGCCTTGTCAAGAAGATCTGATGGATAATCAAGATCTGAGTGTGATAAAACTGGGTCTTACATCGTGAAGTGCATCAAATCACTGGAGCACCGTGATTAAAAACATGAAAAGATTTGCAAAGTGTCTGTCAATGCCCATTTGAGGGTACACATGCTTTGCAAATCCTGCAGGCGACCGAAGTCTGCACTTTGTCATCCATGTTGTTTGTGAACTGGATGTCTAGTTCATCAGGCGATTTTGATTCGGCTATGCATAGAGTCGTTAGTCCAATGTTACTGCGGAATTCCAGCCTAGTTCAGCAAGGTTGGAAACAGGACTTTTATAGTCAGTTAACGCCCTTGCTTCGGGAAGATGGAGAAACATGCACCACACTTGTCAGGCAATGTACCTCTTCTCACTTTTATAATGCTGCGTTCCTTTCTGTTCACAGATCCTTCATACCATGGGCAAGATCAGGGCTGACCAAATTTGGCAGGCAGAGCCAGAAGATATGGTAAGATGTTTTTAGTTTTTTTCTTCGCGCTGCTCTCAGCAATATTCCACTTAAATGAATAATCAAATCTGGACCAGACAATCCAGTGTTTGATATTATGAGCAACGATCCATGCCATTGGGATACGATGCAAACATCAACCAAGTCAGCGAGTCTGACCAACTAAGGAGCCAGTAGGGCTGTGGTTCATGCAGAGACGCCAAACCCTAATTGAAGCCTTTGAGTATAGAAGGGAGGTTGAAAAGAGTACTGTTTGAGAATAACCAATGCAGTTTTTTCACTTCGACATTTACATTAGTCCACGACCTAAGTGAATCACATGGTCAGAGCTCCACTTCATTCAATCTCATTAAAATCAGATTTTAGTTTTCGCTATCGCTAAACAAAGATCTAAGGACATCCGATTACGGGTCACGTCAGAACGACCTTTCATCCAACCAATCAGAGCGTCGCTTACCAGATCATGAAAGTGACAGTCGGAATGTGTTTTCTAATCATGCAACCACGATACATTTAACACGGGGTATTCCGAACGACAGTTACAGGTTTTATGATTATATCCATGCAATCTAGGCCATCTATGAGCCATTCCAGAATGGTCTTCTTATCAGTTTAAATTTTTTAATCGAGAACACGTCAAAATATGTTTCGAAGCGTAGTCGCCAGTTGGAAACTAGTGTCGTAAAGCTCGAGAAAGCTGCCTTTTGATTGGCCAATGTTGATTTCTTGTCAGTCATGTCATTGGTCGGTCAAAATTCGCGAAAGGTCATTCTGACGTGACCCGTAATGGGATGTCCTCAGATCTTTGTTTAGCGGTAGGGAGAACTAAGATCTGATTTTAATGAGATTGACTTCATTCAATCGATGTGGTGTTTCAAGTTTCTGGGTACAACAAACTACATTTATGATGAACACGCTTATAACGAACTGACCGATATAACGAACAGATTTTTTAGTTCCGTCATTTGTTGTATGTATGCTGTATATATGCTTATAACGAACTACGGTTATTACTAACTAAAATTAGTGGTCCTTTTGAGTTCGTTATAACCATAGTTTTCTGTAATATCGGTGCAGGGATTGACTTCAGCCATGATTCAATGGTATTCTTGTATATTCGTCATCAATATTCATTAGGGCATGATGACATTCAATAAATCAAGTACCAGCTTGCTGAGCTGTTTGTTCACATTATTTCAGTCATTTCAACATAAAACATCTTGTTCATTCGATGTAATATATGTTCATATCACAAAAACGAAAATGAAGGCAATATTGTTGTGACAAAAGTCTGCCATTAGCTAGGATTTCCCAAAATATTCAGCGGTCTCTTTGATGATACTGTATGGATACTGGATGTGATGCGGCTCCATGTTTACATTTTACACCTGTTGTATTCATGCGCTTTACTCTCCTTATGAGGACACATGAACATGGCATAATCATTTGTAGTAAATAGGATACAAAACTTGTTTCAAATTCATATCAAATTTATGTCCCCCATGCAATATGTTTTCATTGTCCCTTGCTAATAGACCGCCTCAGTGGTCTTGTGGTAGAGCGTCCGCCCAGAGAGCGGAAGGTCCGGAGTTCGATCCCCGGCCGCGTCATACCAAAAGACGTTAAAAGATGGTACTTGTTGTTTCCCTATCTGGCGCTCGGCATTAAGGGGCTAAAACAAGGACTGGTCGGCTCGGAGTCAGTATACTGTGTCTGAGTGGGGTATTCATTTTAAACTGCGGCATGGTATCTCAGTGAGCTAGCACTATAAATCGGCATCAGTCCGGACTAGTACAAGCAGCCACACACACACGTGCATGCACGTCGCTATATAAGTGCAATAATCTTGGACGCGACATTAAACCCTAATTCACCTCACCTCACCCTTGCTAATACTCGGGACTAGTACACTTGTAATCTTAATCTCTGTGGATGACATATTGTCCAACATACAGTACACAAACACCATTGAATTTGTAAATCTTCATGTCCAGTGATCTCATTGTTTTTCAGTATTGTAGCAATTCACTGCCTGGTTCGTGTGTTCGAGATGTAGAATATTTTAGGATTTTTGTTTGTTGAAAATGGACATAAAGACGAAATGTTTGTCAAGACTTTATGATGATGGGGGCGGTGCCTGAGAACCAAGATTACTGTATTCGACGTAATATGCGCCCCGCTCTAATAAGTGCCCACGGCGATATTTGCTAATATATTGGCAAGTGAACAATCCCAATTAGCACCCCTTCCGATTGATCAATGTACACAAGACTTATTCAATCGTGTATAACATGCGCTCGTGTGTTATATGCACCCTTAATTATGGGCAATTCAATTCTGGAAACCACGAAATTTATCTTTCAACTCTGTTTTATTCCACCAAAATAATATTCTAATAAGAGCCCCCTATTTCTAATTTTGAGAGCGCCCTGGGTGCTTATTACGTCGAATACGGTATTATTATTTTTTTCTTTAATATGATGAAAGTATAAACCTTCAGGGAATAGAAGGTGAAGTGAGATTATGTCATTGCCTGTTTGCCTACCATCTGTCGTAAGCATCTTCTCAGAAACCACTCGACCAATGAAGATGAAACTTCCCATCCGTGTTCCAACCACTGATGACACACTAATTGGTCAAAGAGATCTGCTTCTAAATTTCAAGGGGGCATGGGTGGCCCAGTTGTCTAAGGCGTCGCGATTCGCTGTGCAGAGTTGCGTCCCTTAGGCACGCCAGAAACCTATGATTGTGGGTTTCGAATCCCGGTTCGCCCCGATTATGTGTCTAGGTTTGTCAGCACCATACCCGTGCTCGTGGGTTTCACCGAAGTGGTAAACGTCTAAGACCTGCATCACTTCGGGTTTTCCTCCCACACTAAGCTGACACGCCGTGATATGACTGGAATACTGTTAAAAGCGGCGTTAAACCCAACTCACTCACTCACTCTAAATTTCAACATATTGAAAAACCTATTTGGTGCCATTACTGAGCCATTTTTGATCCAATTGAAATGAAATATGGGACAATGGTAGTTAGTATGTTCTGATATGTTCTAATAAGTTTTGACCCTTATTTGACCTTTACACTTTGACCATGTCCCTCTCAAAATGGATTTCCTTGCACTGTAAACTGATAGATCAATGAATTTGTTCAAGACGTTCGAATTTGGTTTTCTGCCATATTGAAGAAGCTTTTTATGGCTGTTATTCAGTGATTATACTTCAAAATGTAATGAAATTTGTTGTGTGTAGTTGGGCTCCACATATTCCATTTTTGGCCATATTTCATATTTTTGTACCTTGAAATGACCTTTGCACTTTGACAATGCTCCTAAATTCTCTCAACATACATTTCATCACACTGTAAACATCTTTTTAGAGACCACATGACCAATTAAAATGAGACTTCACCTTCTTGTTCCCTCCAATGTTGACACCCCAATTTGTTGACGAGGTTTGATTTTCAATATGGCCACTGACAGCAACTTTTGTTGATAAGTGGCTGTCTTTGTTGACATTGTTAACCATGGAACACATTTGCAGGTGAGCTACGGTGCCGTGGCACTATATTTAAGCATACACATCAAACACAACTAAGAAATCTGTCTTCTTTTCCAGGAGGTGAAGGCACGGCCATTCGACGTCTCTTTCTGGGAAAGCAATGCTCCATCAGTCCCAGGGTTGTTGAAACTCCTTGGCTTCACCTCATTGTTATCAGCAGCAGGGGCCGGAGGATTTGTTTACTACAAATACCTCAGATAAGCCATCAACAATATAGTCAAATCTATCAATGTTATGAAAGCATCTGAACTGTCATCACACCTCAGAAATATCCTATTCAGGGATGGCTGCCACGTCCAAGCCATCTGCTATTGATTCCAAGTCTTCAGGAAAGTACAACATGTACCACCTAACGAATTCTAAAATATTTTTAGACTTGTCTTCATTACCATCAGGAAGTTGTTGATCATTAACATTTGATAACTATATTACTAGAGCTGCTTGTTTGTATAATGTTATTTAAGGACTTCAGCTGAGCCATGTATCATGTTTAGTTGCCAAAATATCATTGACTTGCAACACAAACTGAAAACAAATGTTAATTACAACTTGCTAGTATTAGCTCTGGGAGTGTCACAGATATTATCTGATATATATATATACATATTTATCTAGGGGTGATTTGGACTTCCATTGAAACATGTTATAGTACCGGTAATATACAAACCGGTCAGTGTATAAACAAATTTACAACTATAAAATCTAGTCTTAGGCCACAACATTCAAACAAATATGCGTGTTTCCTATTTCGGTCCCTCCCTAAATAGGGTCAATTGGGCATATTTGATTATTTTTCAGTAATTTGCATTATGCTTTGAAATGACAATATAGTTTACAGTCAAGCAGTAAATGCTCTGATTCGGATTAGTGAAATACGAAAATAACAGGACGGTGATCACACGAGAAAACAGATTTAGAGGCGGTGTTTTCAGATTTGAGTTATGGGCTCCAGATAAGGGTTGGGGGCTCCATTATTAGGGTTGCAGGATCCAGTTTAGGGTTGGCGGTTGCAGAATAAGGCCGGTCGCTCAATATTAGGGTTGGGGGCTCTAAATTAGGGTTGCTGTATCATGATTAGGATTTACGGTTGCAGAATAAGGCCAGTCGCTCAATATTAGGGTCGGGGGCTCTAAATTAGGGTTGCAGTATCGTATTAGGATTTACCGTTGCAGAATGAGGCCGGTCGCTCAATATTAGGGTTGGGGGCTCTAAATTAGGGTTGCAGTATCGTATTAGGATTTACGGTTGCAGAATGAGGCCGGTCGCTCAATATTAGGGTTGGGGGCTCTATTATTAGGGTTGCAGTATCGTGATTAGGATTTACGGTTGCATATGAGGCTGGTTGCTCAATATTCGGGTCGGGGGCTCTAAATTAGGGTTGCAGTATCGTGATTAGGATTTATGGTTGCAGAATAAGGCCAGTCGCTCAATATTAGGGTTGGGGGCTCTAGATTAGGGTTGGTGGAGAAACCAGAAACACACGTTTTTCCTTTTGGCCTAATGTTTATTATTTTAGGGTGCAAGATCAGATTGGAAGTTTTTAAAATAACTCAATTGTTTCATTTTGGGAAAACAAATCACCATGTGTAACATGCCCTGCACTATTTCAAGAACCAGCGCATATTCTGAAAGATACATTTCTAAGAGCAGGTGCTAGCTGAAACTAAGATTCATCGTGAAGAGATTGCTAAGACTGTCAGTCTCAAAAAGAAACATGCCTGACTTATGAGAACAGCTTTGATGTGTTGACAACATATTTGTTTGCTAGACGAAGCCAAAACATATAAGTAGTCAGTCTCTATGCATACAAGATGTTGCCCCTTCCGGCCACGTCTACAGATTTGGAGGGGAGATGCAACTGGACGAAGAAACTACCTTACCCCAAATTATTTGGCTCATTTGACATTATTTTGTCTTTGAGTCGTTTCTGGAACAGTATTCTTCCTTGAAAAGATATTTGGATAAAACATTTCTAAGTGTTTCTCAAACAAGAGTTAGACCTATTTTTTATTATTTCTTATTAAGGTGCGATCATTTTGACTTCCCTTAAGATCTTAAAACCCATTGGTTTGTTTTTAAATATCACTGTACAGAAAATCCAGATTAGACATTTTCAATGAATTCTTACACAGTAGAATATTTTTTTAACTTTTCTAAATTTTGTACCGCAAAAAATAGGAAAACTAGCTCATCTTCAGGTTGTGGTGTAGTAACTATGTCCATAGATTATATTGATATTTTAATGTTGATTATATTGACATTTGAATGTTGTTATGTATATTGTTTTAGCAAAATATAGACATTGTTGACTGTTGTTAAAAAAATCACTGCATAAAACACCTCATAACTTGCTTACAAGAATGTTATTTCCTTAATAATGCAGATATTGTGGCATCAGGTCGAAGGTTGTTGGCGATATATGTTCCCAGACTGAACAAGTATTCACTTGTTGACCACACGGCTCCACCAGATGGGGATATGGTGCTGAACATTATCTGTTCAGTTTAGTTTGGGCATGGATAGATGTTTCACATGTAATTTTCAGAAAATTCATAACCCTATGATATCCCAGACGCTTTACTCGGTTATAGGAGAGCTCTATGCTTAGCGAGACCTTGATCTTCAACCAACTGTGAATTCTGATTTGGTGTTTTTTTACAAAGATGAAAATATCGATAAAAGCTGCAACAATTAAATCTGATGTAACTATTATGATGATTATGATGCGTGTTAAGGATTCACATTCTGTCGTGATTGTCACATGGTATCTATCACACGATTCTCACCTGCTATTTCATTTGGTCCAGGACTCTTTAATCTGTCAGCTTGTTTCTGTGCCAGTGTCAATACTATGTTTGCGTACAAAATAAGCTAACATTAGTGAGAACACATTTAACGTATGAAATCCAATGACAACAATTTCATTACCAGCATCCCTATGTTTTCTAGAAAATTACAACGTTCCGGATTTTCTGTCATTTCTGAAGGGTCTCACTATCAGTAAAAAAATCAATCGTGAGAATTCCTGTAACCATGGTAACTATCTTCCACTTGCATGGGTGTGGGGTAGTCTGGTGGTTATCAAATTGTGGTTACGGAGGATGCATGGATAAGATAACTTTCTTTCAACAGTACCTTGATCTGGATAAATGATTATTTTGTAGAATTAGCAATTTTGTTACATTAAGAATAAACGTTATTTCACCTTGAATCAACTTGTTTCTTTCATTCAATACACTAAACAAGTTTTGTTTGTTGTTTAACGCCACACTCAGCAATTTTCCAGCTATATGACGGCAGTCTGTAAATAATCGAGTCTGGATCAGACAATCCAGTGATTGAAATCATGAGCATCAATCCACGCAATTGGGTTCGATGACATGCATCAACCAAGTCAGCAAGCCTGACCACCCGATCCCTTTAGTCGCCTCTTATGGCAAGCATGGGTTGCTGAAGACCGATTCTAACCCGAATCTATACGGGTCCCCACTTAACAAGCACCCATGTTGATGTTGATGTTGATGTTGTGCCTGCTGAAAAAAACTACTGGTACACAATACATAAAAATGTTTCATCCTGTCAATGGTTCTGAAAATGTCCAGGTTCAGTCCAATGAAAAGCAGGTTGCACAATGTTGACTAAACAAAGATGTTCAGTGGTTCACACAGTATCAGTTCCCAAGGATTATTGGTAAGACAGAAAAATTGGGAAAAAAATCGGGATATTGTTCAAAATCTGATAGGCCGCCTCCGTTGTCTTGTGGTAGAGCGTCTGCCCGGAGAGCGGAAGGTCCAAGGTTCGATCCCCGGCCGCGTCATACCAAAAGACGTTAAAAGATGGTACTTGTTACCCTGTCAGGCTCTCGGCATTAAGGGGCTTTAAAACAAGGACTGGTCGGCTCGGAGTCAGTTTACTGTGTCTGAGTGGGGTATTCGTGTTAAACTGCGGCATGGTATCTCAGTGAGCTAGCACTATAAATCGGCATCAGTCCGGACTAGTACAAGCAGCCACACACACACACACACGTACATGCACATCGCTATATACCCGGGTAACAAGTACCATCTTTTATCGTCTTTTGGTATGACGAGGTCAGGGATCGAATCCCGGACCTTCCGCTCTCTGGGCGGACACTCTACCACTAGACCACGGAGGCGGTCTTACCAATGTTGGGAATTAAACCTGGGTCTTCGGCATGACGAGTGAATGCTTTAACCACTAGGCTATGCGACCGCCCCGGTAGAAAATAGCAAAGCCTCCGTATGAATCCATGGTCATAATGTTAATGATTCAAGTCCGTCACCAGTCAAGTAAATTATAATGGAGATATCTGGTGACTTATAACACAACATTGGTGACCAGCATATTGTTTTACTTACAAAAGACATGATAATGATGTGTGCAGTCATGATGTACAGCAATACTGTTTCAAATTTATACATATGCCAATGTAAGTGGAATGCAATTCAATGTGAGACCCCCTGTATGGAATGTCACTACAAGAAGAGCTATTCCTTCCAATAGTGATGATCACAGATCACCACTTTGGTGAAAACCACAAGCATTGCCTGGTTCTTAGTCAGCCAATGATAGTCAGTGTCACATCTTCCCGAGGCAAGAGAGTTAACTGATTTAAAAGTCAGGTTTCCACCCTTGCCGAACAAGGCTGGAATTCCGGGGTTCGATCCTAGCGCCACCAGTGGCTGTTACGAGTTATTTCCCTTCTATGTCTCGCCTATGGACCAATCAGATTCCACCTCTTGTATAACTTGCATTTGCTTAAAACAAAATGGTGGCGCCGAGTCGAGACAAACTGAACGACAATCAAGATGTATATTGTGATAAAACGGTTCTTGCTTTGCGAAATGCATCAAATCACTTGAGTACCTTGATTAAAAACATGAAAAGATTTGGAAAATATCTGTTGACAACGAGTTGGCGGTGCATATGCTTTGCAAATCCTGCAATCGACCGAACTCTGCATGACAGTTTACGAACCGGATTTCGATTTCGCTGGGCGATTTTGATTGGACTGTGCATAGACTCGTTAGTTCAGCCAAAATCTAACTCCATAATACCAGCCTAGTTCGGCAAGGGTGGAAACTGGACTTTTATCGTCAGTTAACTCCTTGCCTCGGGAAGATGTCAGTGTCAGGGACCAACTACTTTTGTCATGGCAGCCAAGGGGCACAACTCTCCACATTGAGTTGCAGTGCCACATAGGTTTGGCGCTGTTTACGCTCCCCATGTACACATATCTATTGTTTGAGGTTGATACAGAAAACTGTTTAGTCGTGTTAGAAATTTAAGGATTTAACACACTATTCCTATTTGACAATGTTGGAATGACAGAGATGTGAGGAGCAGAGACGATCCCTTTGCGATTCAGAATCAACAGTTAAGTCTCCATTGTACGATATCTCACATCCATTGTAACCATGGTAATCATCCAGCTGAGCGTGAGTGAGTGAGTTGGGTTTAACGCCGCTTTAAACAGTATTCCAGTTATATCACGGCGTGTCAGCTTAATGTGGGAGGAAAGCCGAAGTGATGCAGGTCTTAGACGTTTACCACTTCAGTGAAACCCACAAGCACGGGTATGGTGCTGACAAACCTAGAAACATAATCGGGGCGAACTGGGATTCGAACCCACAATCATAGGTTTCTGGCGTGTCCAAGGGACGCAACTCTGCACAGCAAATCGCTGCACCTTAGACGACTGGGACACCTGTGCCCCCCAGCTGAGCATAAAGTAACACACACTTTGCATCCACCTGGATATATTTGGTCCTTGACATCTTAAATCCTTTACTTCATGTATCTCTCTGTTCTGGGTCCTTTTTGACTGCAAATGAAAAGTTTGAACCTTGACCTCCAAACACACTTTTGACGCCAAGGTCATCTGAAGCACCTGGGGTCAACATCTGACCTTGCTGTGACCCTGACCCGCTAGAGGGCATGGACATGACCACAATTTTCTGTGGAGTAGTTCTAGGCACTGTGTTAGTGTTAGCTCCTTGAGCTGTGGTAACAAGTTTAACAATTGTCGGGGCTGACCCAGCACTGCCACTGTTGATGGTGATGTTCTGTGATGAAGGGGTGGTGGAGCGAGGCTGCGATGAGACAATGACATACTTTTGTGCCCCCCCCAGGGAGGGAGTGGTAGGTGTTCTTGGTACCGCTCCTGTGGGGGTGGGGAACCTTGGAGTGGTGGGGGTGCCTGGTTGTGATGTAGATCCTGATGACTGGATCAATATCTGAGGCCGAGACTGTAAACAGAGAAAATGTACGTGAACAGTAACACTGTGGACATGTTTTGAAAGGCATAATGAAAATTGAATTGATAAGTGGTTTTAATTATCATACTTTTCTGATCACAATATTACAAGAGGCAAATCATGTATTTTGGGTAAACTGTTTTCTATCATAGAATTTCATGAGAAATTGCCAGAGAAATTGCCGGAACATTCAAACAACTGACTCATTTAACTTTACACTTTGGCAGACCTCTAAATAATTCAAATCACTCGGTGATTTCATCATTTCTTATCTCTTTGTCGTGTATCGTGATGCCAGTGGCATCATCAGTCCGTAGTTGTGAGATGTCAGGCGCTACTCAGCTTTAGTCTAAATGCCTCTATAGTGACGTACCGGCTGCAGCTGCACAGTTGGCCTGGCTGGGGTGACAGGGCAGGTGCTGACTGTGGGAGTCTGCCTCTCCTTCAGGGTAGCATTGTACAGCAGCGCACCCACATACCCAAACTCATTGTTGTAGTCCTCTAACGTCTCGCTCGGAGATTTGAGGTTCTTCAGGACTGGTGGGACATATTTCTGTGCAGGAAGAAAACAAGGTCTTTATTAGATTTCTGGAAAGTAGTAACCATCATCAGCAAGAGAGCCCAACCAATAATTAGAGCCATGTAATTCTGTAGCTGGTCTTGATGTGTGTTAACAGCTATATTACACTGGGCACTGTACATATATTTTCTGAATAGCAACACTCAGCTATTGTACTGTTATGATGCCAGAGAAAACAATTTAGTGTAACAAACTTAGGCCAATGCTTTATGTATAAAATTCTCTATATGGACCATTTTCACAATAAAAATAAATGCAACTTCTTCAAAGATCCATGAAATAAACTCGCACAAGTCCTTCACTTACAGTTAATTGTTTCTTGATATGTTCAGCAGCAATCTTGTCAGCGTTGTTGAGTATCTGACCCTCTAGTGCCATCCTCATCCTATCCCCAAGCCCCTTGATGTGAGGCAGCAGGAACGTCTTCGTCACCTCTGGCCCAAGTTCCCCCAACCCCGACAGAGCCCCATACTGTGTGGCCAGTGCAGACTTGTCTCCTAACAGAGCCTTGCTGAAAGTCTTGGTGATACGGGCTTGGATGTTGTTGGTGTTACTGCTGAAATTTCTGCAATGGAAATGATGGAATAAGTCGTCTGTTACATGCTCCTGCCACAGCTTCATATATCTACTGATGAGGTGAAATGGTGTTGAATGTCGTGTGCAAGATTATTGCATGTATATAGTGACATGCATGCTCGTGTGCGTGCATGGCTGCTTGTACAAGTCTGGACAAATGCCTGTTTTATAGTGCCAGCCCACTGAGATATCATGCCATACTCGGACTCAAAACTTTTGCAGACACACATTTTTCAATACCCCCAAAATCAAGGCATGAAAAATGTTATCTGCCAAAAGTGTTCTGATAAAAAAAACTTTCATGTATTTTTCATTACCCCCAAATCAAGAGTATGCAAAATGTTATCTGCCAACAGTGTTCTGATAACAATTTTTTACATGTATTTTTCGTTACCCAAAAATCAAGTGCATGGAAAATGTTATCTGCCAAACTGGCCATCAAAAAATATTCGTAAGCACTAGGTATGGTTGCTCTTAACATGATTAAAAGTATGGTGTAAGTGCAAAGTAATATAAATCCTTACTTGCTGATCTGTGCCATGAGTCGGGAAGCAAAGTCTCGGAGAGCCCAGTGATTGTCCACATCAGGACGTAGACACAGTTGTCTGCTCACAATACAAGTTGCTACTGCAGGAATTATCTCATGCAGCTATGTAACAGAGGAAATTTGAATAATATATAGTCAATACATGTACTCCTGGAAATGAATGGTCTAATGAGGGGAGATAACTCATGCATTACTTTTACATCAATGAGTGAGTGAGTGAGTATGGTTTTACGCCGCTTTTAGCAATATTCCAGCAATATCACGGCGGGGGGACACCAGAAATGGGCTTCACACATTGTACCCATGTCGGGAATCGAACCCGGGTCTTCGGCGTGACGAGCGAACGCTTTAACCACTAGGCTACCCGACCGCCCCCATTTTTACATCAATGAAACTTGCATCTTGTGTGACTAGGTTAAATATGGAACTTATAGAACTTATTTTCTGATCAGAATCATGATATTAGGCCAAAGTGTGATTATATTATTACTACCAAGTACAGTCAAAAGCCGTTGTGTCAAAGTTGAAGGGACCTATGTAAATACTTATCTGAGGTTCGAGACAACTGAAAATGATGAATAAAGAAGGAATATCCAGGGATCAAGTCTTTACTTCGAGACAACAGTAAGTTCGACACATCAAAGTTCGACACAAAAGTGTTTGACTGAACATGTATCTTCCCTTGCACAAGTCATGAGAAAGAGTGATGCTTTCACTGCACAATCACTGATTTGTAAACTGGACCATGCTTCATTGCAACATTTTACAATTGACTGATCGTGATAGAACAAAATTGACATGAGTAACTGGCTCTTCTTTGATGAAATCAGAAGTAAGTCATAGGAATTTAAAGCATGAAGCACTAGCATTCATCCAATGAGCATCAACATTTGATATTCACGCTTAAAAATACCTTTTTTGTGAGATCGGACTTTTGGGAATATTTTCACAACTTACATATTTCTCCAAGTAGAGCGTCTGGTTATCCATGAGAGACTTGACCATCCTCATCAGGTAGATGAGCAGAGCTAGGTTGTTCTGAACCACGTTGATTTTAACCTTCCAGGGGAGATAATTACAGAAATTAAATCAGAGAGGAAGTTCTGTGCCAGTCGGCAACATAATACTTCTTTTGTTTTTGGTTTGTGTCTTTTACGGCAAGCATGTGTTGCTGAAGACCTATTCTACCCCAGATCTTCACGGGTCTTGAAGAAGAGAGGTAGATTGAGACAAGAACAGTCTCTCCATGACAAAGCACTGGAAAAGGTCCCACAAAGGGGTCTTTCAGTGAGGCTGGTACGAATTAAAATCCTATTATGGACACATTTTGGACAAAGTGAAAGTTTTCTTTCACAAAAATAATAAACTGGTATTAACACTATGGAGTATATTTCAAACATTTTCATGAGTTTTGTTGTAAATCTTCTGTGTTAACTCTTTGACTGTATGTTGTACTCACCCCCTCTGATATGAATGTACTGAACCGAGGCAGCATCTGATGTAGTCCTGGGTCTGTGGCAAGACTCTGCAGGGCTTCCTGGAACACGAAGCAGTAGACAGGTGGAGGGCAGGATTTGGTTTGTTGTTTAAAGCCGCATTCAGCAATATTCCAGCTATATGACGGCGGTCTATAAATAATCGAGTCTGGACCAGACAATCCAGTGATCAATATCATGAGCATCGATCTATGCAGTTGGGATAAGATGACATGCATCAACCAAGTCAGCAACCTGACCACCGGATCCCGTTAGTTGCCTTTTACAACAAGCATAGTCGCCTTCTACGGCAAGCATGGGTTGCTGAAGACCTATCCTACCCCGGAATCTTCATGGGTCTGGAGGGCAGGAACATATACAGCAGGAACATATACTGCACGTCTAATACCAATATGCCATGACTCCGAATATGCCTTAGTCAGCATTACTGAGATTCCAGAGTATCATCATGATCACAATCTCTCCAGTCATGATCATGATGAATACCCTTGACCTTTTCCTACAACAGCTTAATACACCATTTTCTGTTTCAAAAGGAAATGATGCTTAATATAGCTTTCCAATCAAAATCAAATGTATTATGTTTGATTGTTTGTTGATTAACTCTGCACTCAGCAATATTCCAGCTGTGTAATGGCTGTCTGTAAATAATCAAGTCTGGACTAGACAATCTAATGATTGACATTATGAACATCGATCTATGCAATTGGGATAAGATGACATGCATCAACCAAGTCAGCAAGCCTGACCACCCGATCCCGTTAGTCGCCTCTTACGACAAGCATTGTCGCCTCTTACGACAAGCATAGTCGCCTCTTACGACAAGCATTGTCACCTCTTACGACAAGCATTGTCACCTCTTACGACAGGCATAGTCGCCTCTTACGACAAGCGTTGTCGCTTCTTACGACAAGCATAGTCGCCTCTTATGACAAGCATAGTCGCCTTTTACGACAAGCATAGTCACCTCTTACGACAAGCATAGTTGTCTCTTACAACAAGCAGTCGCCTCTTACAACAAGCATAGTTGCCTCTTACGACAAGCATAGTCGCCTTTTACGACAAGCATAGCCATTATTCTGAGTTTAGACTGAGGTTACTGCTAAAAGATTGTGTCACTTCCTGAACAAAGGTGTGGTATCACATTTATGGTATACATCATAAGACATAGAGATATATCATTACCCACATAACCAGATACCTGACACAACTCACAATATACTGATCAATTAAGTTAGATATGATCCTGTTTCTAATAGCAATATCACAACAGAAATGGTCTTCACAACCCGAGTCTTCACATGATATTGTGCAATGCTACTTCACAATTAGACTGTCACACCTAGTCACAGTGTCACTGTCTAATGCTGCCACTGGAGTCCAGCTGCACCTAATAATCAAAGTGCCTGGTGTGTGCTCACTCCGTGTCCATAGTGCTATGTGTACTGTGGTGAGAAATAGTCCACACTATCACCACACATAGCTGCAGGTGTGATACGCTGCATGATATATACTGAGCTGAATATATTGTGACTTGTGCAATCTTTGATAATATTTCTCACTTTTTGGGGGCGGTTGGGTAGCCAAGTGGTTAAAGCCTTCGCTCAGCATGCTGAAAACCCGGGTTTGATTCCCAACAAGGTGTGAAGTACATTTCTGGAGTCCCCAGCCATAATATTGTTGGAATATTGCTAAGAGCTGCGTAAAACCATACTCACTCACTCACTCTCATGTCTTTCACCCTTGCTTTTTATTTAGAGTGATTGAGTTGGGTCTAATGCCACTTTCAACAGTATTGTTATATATGTCATGGTATGTCACCTTGGTGTGGGAGGAAAACCCAAAGTGATGCAGGTCTCAGACGTTTACCACTTTGGAGAAACCCATGAGCACGGGTATAGTACTCACAGACCTAGAAACATGAATTCGAAACCCAGGATAATAAGTTTCTGGCCACACATGCCCCCATTTTTATCTAGACTGAAAGTATAACTATGAAAGGGTACATATATAAACAAATAACAATCAAACAATACCAGACAGTATTGGTATTCATGACATGAGAATCAACACATGAAATGTATCCCCAGCCAAGTACCCTGATGACGGATACAGATATATCTTCATCAATGTATTCATTACAATTATGATCTCGGGTCTGCTTATTATCTTTGTCCCTGATCCACCTACCGATCGTCTTCCCTCGTCAGGTCCGACACAAGCCTCTGTGATTTCCTTGTAGTACAACTGCTGCTCCTGGAAGAGTGGGATGAAATTGAGTTGATTGGGTCATGACAGAATCCACAACTAAAACTCATATTTTAAATTTCAAACGTATTCAGTCCCCAGCACAATACACATCAATTATGATGGTTCTCTGTCAGTTTTAACCTTCTCCACCCTGCAGAACCCAGTAAATTATCAAACTAGGATACAGGAACCCTGTTAACCCATAATCCATAACGCTCTGATCCCCGTTGCCAACTATGACCTCATGTTGCCTGCTCCAACCACTTGCTGAATACCCCAACCTATTGCTGGCCACCCTAACCTCGTGTTGACCACCCAAACCTCTTGTTGACAACCCATCCCTAACCTCTTGTTGACCACCATCCAAACCTCTTGTTGACCACCCAAACCTCATGTTGACAACCCAAACCTCTTATTAACAACCCAAACCTCTTGTTGACCATCCAAACCTCGTGTTGACCACCCAAACCTCTTGTTGACAACCCCACCCAAAACTCTTGTTGACCATCCAAACCTCTTGTTGACCATACAAACCTCTTGTTGACCACCCAACCCTAACCTCTTTTGACCACCCAAACCTCTTGTTGACCATCCCAACCTCTTGTTGACCATCCAAACCTCGTGTTGACCACCCTAACCTCTTGTTGACCACACCACCCTAACCTCTTGTTGCCCATCCAAACCTTGGGTTGACCACCCAAACCTCTTCTTGACAAACCAACTTCTTGTTGACAACCCAAACCTCTTATTGTCCATCCAAACCTTGTGTTAACCACCCAAACCTCTTGTTGACAACCCCAACCTCTTATTGAGAACCCAAACCTCTTATGGACTACCCGAACCTCTTGTTGACCACTCAGACCTCTTGTTGATCACCCCAAATTCTTGTTTACTACATGAAAATCAAGAGGACTACCCAAACCCCTATGACCAACCCCCATCCCCTGTAATTCCTTGTGGATAAACCTCATGTCATTCTGCACTCCGTCTTACCACGGAAAGTTCATGCATGGATAGATTCTTCAGTTTGACCATCTCAGCTCCACTCTTCATCTTATGTTTGGCTTTGCCTCCTTCGGCTTGTGTCTTGGGCTTGAGAACCTTGTCAATAGCAGTCTTGATGTTAGTGTCCAGGCTCTCAATCTTCAGCTGCTCCTTCGTGGCTGGGGGAGGGTTCTCTGGGATGGATGGCTGGACTCCGTCAATACTCAACCAATGAGCTGAATATGTGGTGAGAAGAACGAACATGATTGGTTGTTGGTTGGTTGGATTAACGCCGCACTCGGCAATATTCCAGCTATATGACGGAGGTCTGTAAATAATCGAGTCTGAGCCAGACAATCAAGTGATTAATATCATGAGCATCAATTCATGCAATTGGGATCGATGACATGCATCAACCAAGTCAGCGAGCCTGACCACCCGATCCTGTTTGTTGCCTCTTACGACAAGCATAGTCACCTTTTACAGCAAGCAAGTTGCTGAAGACCTATTCTACCCCAAATCTTCACGGGTCAAAGAGAAGGAACTTTAGAATTTCAACTTACATTACACAAATTATCCCTGACCTGCCAATTGCAGTGACATCAATTGATGATGAACTGTAAGGTTTCCAAAATCAATAGCTTCTCCTGAATGAATAATAACAGTTCAAAACGAATAATCAAATTGCAGCATTTAGACTGCTCACTGAATGTCTGCCTTTCTGAAGGGTTACAATGATCACTAGAATGCATGATCAGGTTCTTACCTTTAAGAGTGACATCTAGAGGTATTTTGGGCAGTTGACCATTAATGATGTCTTGCAGGTCCAGCTCCTTCTCTTCATTGAAATGAAGTTCTCGGCCACCACCACTGGCAAATCTGAACGGGATCAGATCAGGACAATGGAAGCCGTACAGGGGCTGCGAAAAGGAGTAATTGAACATGCCGTATTTCGAAAGTAGGTAATCAAATGAGTAAGTGAGTTGGGTTCTAAGCTGCTTGGAACAGTGTTTCAGTTATATGAGGCATGTCAGCTTTTATGTGGGATCAAAACCCAAAGTAATGCAGGTCTCAGACTTTTACCACTTCGGTGAAACCTATGAGCATGAGTTTGGTGCTGGCAAACCTAGAAACATTATCGGGGCGAACCGGGATTCAAACCTACTATCACAGGTTTCTGGCGTGCCCATGGGATGCAACTCTGCCCAGCGAATGGCAGCGCCTTAGGCAACAGATCAAGAATGAAATGCTTATTTCCCCCTCAATAACAGCACAATCATGACAATGGCAGTAAGCATGGTAGGTAAGTAGACCAGGGAATGCATCATTAACAAGGCAGAGAGTGAATTAATGCCAAGTCCAGGATTCCATCCAGACAACGTGTTGATCAAATGATTTCCACAAATTTCAAGGAGACATGATCCTCAACAACTAATGTTTAATTGAATATCAATTCTCTTTGTCTCATTTGTGTTTTCCATTATCATATATCATATCATATCATATCATATCATATCATATATCATATCTCACCAACACCCCTGAAAGTCCAGTTTTTATGCTACAGATGTATCTAACTTCATAAAGACTACAATGTTTCATCTTAATATGTCTGATAGTATTTGGGTTTATCCTGCTAACATGCCAAGTCACATAATAAAGATAAGGCCACATCATTGAATTCCATGTCATTCATAAACTCCCTGCTAAGATTCATTTCAATGTCTTATAGTTATTCTCACTACCTCAATGTTCTTGACCTGCAGTGCCTGGTCAAAGTCCCATGTAGACAGTTTCCGTCTTTTACCATGATGCATAAACTTAACAGCTTCCTGAAATGTTGAACAATGAAAACCATTATATTCAGGTACATGTATTGCAACAATTTGTAAAACAAAACACACTTAATATGTTTAATCAAAACAAAATATTAACTGGTTATAATTTGATCATGTTGATTGCTGTCCATTATACATAAATCAATGTCATGCAAAGAAAGGTTTATAAAATGCAACCAGAATGATAATAGAAATTGGCAAAAAGTTAAAAATAGCAAAACCTCATTAAATACATCTTCCCGGGGTAAGGGACTTAACTGACTATAAACATGATAAAAGTCCAGTTTCCACACTTGCCGAACTAGGCTGGAACTTCAGGGCTCAATTGTAGCCCTGTTGGTCCAGCTAAAATATAACTCCATAATACCAGCCTATTTCGGCAAGGGTGGAAACTGGACTTTAAAGTCAGTTACCTCACTTGCCTCAGGAAGATGCATTAAACAGGGAAAATGTGACATATGTCATAGACAACTGAATACCAAAAGGATATGTATCTTAACATGAAGTAAAATACAGATTATTATATTTCCACCAAGAAAGAGTGCGAACCCCTCATCTCATTCTTACCTGAATAATTTGCTTCATCCTATATGTACAGTCCTCTGCTAGTTGTGATGCTGCCTCATCAGCAAGTCCAGAAACTCCCACTGACTCTGCAATGGTTTTCATGGACTCCACGGTCAGGTGACTGCTGACCTTCCCTTCCTTTCCATCCTTTGAGCCACCCTTTGACATCCTGATGTTCTGACTGCTAAAAGAACCGACGATACTCAAAACATCAGGTGCTAGATGATGCAGAAACCAAGACTGCGTGAACACATCCTACTGAAATAATCACTAATTGCTAGAGTTGGGCATCATAAGTGTGTGACTCGTCTCCACAGTGAACAAATTCCAGAGCCAACTTATCCACTGTATCAAGCTGTCAGTGAATGAGTGACTCGGCCATGTGAGAGAATGAATGTTTAATGCTGTTGCTTTGAATGTTCAGTGTTACAGGTATCACAGTATGTCAGCTTGGTGGGGGGGGGGGGGAGACAGTCTAAAGTGGTTGGTTGGTTTATTGTTTAACGCCGCACTCAGCAATATTCCAGCTATATGACGGCGGTCTGTAAATAATCGAGTCTGGACCAGACATTCCAGTGATTAATATCATGAGCATCGATCCACGGAAATTGGGATCAATGACATGCATCAACCAAGTCAGTGAGCCTGACCCCCCGATCCTGTTAGTCGCCTTTTACGACAAGCATAGTCACCTTTTACGGCAAACATGGGTTACTAAAGACCTATTCTACCCCGGAATCTTCACGGGTCCAGTCTAAAGTGAACATTTGCCACTTTGCTGAAACATGGGTATGGTGCTGACAAACCTGGTAACATAATCAGGTTGAATTGAGATTCATAACCACAATCATATGTGTCTGGCATGCCAAAGGGACACAACTCCGGCACAGGGAACTACAGCACCTTAGATGACTGGGCCACCCATGGACCCTGGGAATATTAGGTTGTACTGTGCATGCTGAAGGACAGTAACAAAGCATTAATTGTTATCCTGCCTCAACTGATCATTACTATTAATGATCAGTAACGTTCTCCCCTTTATTACTTCCTTTAACAACATTATCTAAGATATCAACCATTCACTCATACATCCAATTTATAGTACATAAACATTAGGACTGTATTAAGCATTTCAAACTTAAAAAAGACTTTGTCTTTGCTCATTTATGACAAAAACATAAAAGGAATTGACATAACGGACAAGAAAATAATGACCTATTTTACCACATTAAATGTGTAATGACAGAAATTGTTTGGTAGAATTTAAAAATTTAAAATATGAAATTTGGTTTTGTTGTTATGTGGAACATTTTTAGAAGGCCTATTAAGCTTGTCATCAGGTAGTTTTCAAAACAAAGAGGGGAGCCATCATTGGTTATGTGCTTCTAAAGACATCATAATGTGATCTATAACACAGAGACATCCAGGACTTTCAACTAAGTGTCTTTGAGGCGACTGGAAAAAAACAATGTTTAGCCATAGAAAGACAAGGTTTGAGCAAATTGGGAGACCTGGTAAAGCTTTATTCAAGTTTTTCCAAGTCAGCTTTGTGTGCTATCGAAAAGTCTTTTTGTATACTGCTTATCATCTATTAGTTAATAATTACACAGAGACAATGTCTCAGTTTCATACATGGTACTAATAGCAAAATCTAGAACAAAGATGGACATGGGCAACAGTGGAGTATAAAAGTAGTTCAGCATCTTTAAATACAACAGAATAAAACAAAGTATTAATGCTTTTCTCTTACTATTGGTGTTGTAAAACAGGTCTTTGGTCTCTCAAAACCAAATCTCTTTTGCAATAGTAAAATATTATAAGTTAATATTTACCAATATTTTCAGTTGGCCTAAGGCCAAATATCAACTTCTGATAATGCCTACATTAATCCCTGAATTAGAACATGCTCCAAGTAACACTTGAGAAGTAGTAGGAATTTCCTCCAGCAGTTTGAAAGTTCGAGAAAAGATAGTGGAACTTTATTTTATGTGTGTATTCTTGACAATATTTTCTTCACAAGTGACAGGACTGATTATATCGATAATGACACCTACCAGTTCCTTACAAACTATCATTACATCTCTTATGCGCAACCAACGAACTATTGATAATAACGTTGGACCATCACAACAAAATGTGCACTGGAATTTAGTGGAAAGACAAAATTCACCTCATGATGGCATCATACTGACGGTGAAGCACTTTTATCTTAGAGAATGGTAGTATAGTGGAAAATAGTTGCTAATATTTCTACTTTTACACAGTACATTCATCATATCTATTGGGATTCATTGTGTAGACGGGACCTATCAAACTGATGGAGTTGTAAGTTCAACATAAAATCAACACGTACTGCGTTAAAGGTTTTCACTCAAAGGTTGCTTCCTCGAGTGTGTGTATATATCCTAAATGTGTAATGGATACTTCATAAAGCAGCTTGAACGTTTAATGAAGAGCTTCATTTGGAGATTTTATAAATACACGCAAAATTTACGCGGATGTCAATACACGACTTCTCAGAAGACGCCATTTATCCTCTTGAAGTCTCGTTGTTGGAAATACGCGAGCGCGATTTGGGAAAGACTCTTTACCTTACAACTTTATTACAGTATGTGATAATATGAAGGGGATAATTGGAAACATGTCACTAGAAGACATGCAACTATAGTTTTAGTAAGGGGCTAATTATAAAACATTTTCGGAAGTCAGGCGAATATTAATAATATGTAAGTTGGTATTCTGATAGAATGAAAGGTGTTTCCAAATTCAATAGGTTTTAGGCTAATAGCATTTCTACTTCATGGTTACGGAAATAAACAACATGGCTGTTAGCTAGCAAGGTGCTCGTTCGAGGCGCTAGGAATAAAACATCACTTGCTACAAAGAAACACTCGTGTTTTGCAGTCATGGTGTTGTTCATTAACATAAACGTTGGTCAAAGGGTCGAAGTTTTACTAGGTGGGGAGATATTTCGCGGCACTATTCAGTATAAAGGATGCATCATCACGAAAAAGGGTGAATGGGTTGGACTTTCACTTGATGAACCAGGTACGTAATCAAGGAGGATCCTGATGGGTGTGTCCAATAAGCAGTAAGCAGTAAAATTTAGGGTACTTTTTCATTAAGCAGTAATTTTTCTTCTTTTTCAATAAAATCGTCGCGGGAAATTCCTAAATCAGCCATGGCAGGACATGGGACTTTTAATTCTGCTTTCGTTTCATCCTGACAATTCATATTGCTTTCTGTGGCGAAGCATTTCGGTCTTGAAGACAGACTGTTTTTGACCATTTTAATAATTTTTTGATAAGCAGTAAATTATTTATTTACGTTAAGCAGTTATTTTTTGGTATTTTACAATAAGCATTTACGATAAAAAAAGATGACTTTTACGTTTACGATAGTGTTTGAAGGGTGTTTTACGTTAACCCTAATACCCATCACGACCCTCATCAAGGGACATTTATTTTAGACCCGGCTCTCATTCATGTGGTATCGTTTCCTGGTTTAGTAAACTTGATGATAGGACTGGGACGGGAAGCTTGGGTACATGGGTACTGAGTAGGACACAGCGCCACCACAGGGCCATCAGGATCAAGTTTAATGGTTATGCTACAAATCACTAGATTCTAATATTAACATTTATTTCTAACTATGCACAGATTCCGTCTGATTATTATATATTTGAATAAATATTAAATGCAGCAACGGTCAACGTCAGCACATGCATGACCAGATTGGTCTATATGTGTATCTAAATACTTTTTGCCAGTTGCTAAAACAATTGCTAATCGGACATTTTGTACCCTATTCTTGAGTGCTACAGTGGATATCTGGGTAATAGGGTGACAGAGAAGCTGGTGAGTAAATTTGGACTCATCCCATTCCTACTTGACGGTATTTAAATGTACTGTTCAGTAAGGGTTAGCTGAAACAGACCTGGCCCTTTTAATTATCAGAGGTTGTTGATAGAGGAAATATAGCCATTGATTGTTATGCAAGATTTCTAGATATCTTGTCCCAATCCATCAAATGGGAACACGTGTAATTATAGTAGTCATAGTGGCTTTTGTATTACACTATTGCAGTATCAATTGCTCCTTTACAGATTTACATGGTACACATATTTTGTGTTGTGCTAATGTTATACATGACATAGTGAGGTGATCAGTAATTGTATTTCTATTAATAATATGCTATGACTGGTGTAATTTTGAATGATTTAATCTGGACAAAGTTGAATGAAGGAAGAAAGAAAATCATTATGCTTGTAAAACTTATAAGCATGACAAAAAGTTAATTCCTCGGAAAATATATGGTCACTGTTTTCTACATTTTTTTAAGATTAAGAAGCTGCTTTGAAAGTCTCAAGAATATCTCTAACCCAGGGTTTTCACCTAGGATTCCAAACTAAGTTCCATTGGCCGGCAACTTCATATAGAATTCATTAATTTGTTCATGTGTGAGATAATTGTCTTAGATTCGGGTTACCCGTCCGGGCCGTCCCAGGCCTAATTCTAACGGTGGTGGCTTTACAGGGATGCTAAGGATGTGAAATTTCTTATCAACCAACCAGCATCAGGGCTTCTAATTTCTCAGTACTAGTGAGCGCAGCAATCAGATATGTATTTGTGATTTGTGTATCTTGAAACTGGATATAATAATGGACTGAGACCAAAAAGGGTGTACTATCAAGGATATATTTGTGTTATCTTTTGCTAAAATCAATATTCCCAAATATAGGTTGCAAATAATGAAGCTAAATCTGTTTAGTAAGCTAACATCTGACTGGCTCAAGAACCCATGCATTCTTCTCATGGATTGGGCAGTCAAAGTTTGCTCCGGGTTCACCTGACTATGGTGGTGTCCCAAGATCTTCATGAAAAGAGTGAGTGAGTGAGTACGGTTTTACGCCACTTTAAGCATTATTCCAGCAATATCACGGCGGGGGACACCATAAATGGGCTTCACACATTGTACCCATGTCATGACTCGAGCCTGGGTCTTCGGCGTGACGAGCGAACGCTTTAACCACTAGGCTACCCGACATGAAAAGAGATATCACATTAGATTCACAGAGCCTGACTGTTAAAATAGACAGACACAGGTTCTTCATTTACACTTGTATTCAAAACGACTGCCAACACAATACACCTCCTGCACCCACACAGGTTGTCACTCAACTGCCTGGCTCACTCTCCTACCCAGAGTTCCATGCGGCCGGTAGCCAGCTAGCATAGTACCTCTGCCACAGGCCAGCGCCATGTGACGATTCGTCACATCTTTCACAGCCCATTCAAGATATTGCATATGCTTTTCATCCGTTTCATGTTTGACAAGTCTACACATTTTCATAAACAAATGTCAAAGAATGGTTAACTTTCATTGAGAAAGTATGCAAATACTTAAAAATCTACTTGTTTTTGCGTAGTTATCCTATGTTTGCATTGGTTGTACGGCTCCACGTGCTGTCATCGAAGCCCAACGGAGAGCTAGCGACACGGTCACTTTGATGCATAAATATATATTGTCATACAACTCACTGTCGCAGTTGTAGTAGCATATCTATATAGTTATGCAAAACAATATGTAAAGCGCCCCCAAATACTTGCATTAGTCGGTTCTATACTGATTTCTGAAAAAGCGCGTTTGTTTACAAACAAGAGAAAAGTCCGGTCACGTGATATGCAAATTAGCCTGTGGCAGTGGTGTTATGCTGAGTCACCACTGCGACGGAGTGTGTGCCTGGCTAGGCCAAACCAAGATGGCCGCCGTAAAGTCATTCTCAAATCATAGACGGCAGTTTCGTATTCGAGGGAAAGTTTCGTATCCACACATTAACACTGACAAGCTGATCCAAATAATTATTTAGTCACCTCGTACAAGCTATAGAGTTCTGCAGACCTATCTTAACATGAATTCGTAAAGTTCCTTCTTTCATGTTAAAGTTTTATACTTGTCCTGTCTCACACTATGCACTTCTACCTCTCTTCATTCCTAAGTGGGGCGGTCGGGTAGCCTAGTGGTTAAAGCGTTCGCTCGTCACGCCGAAGACCCGGGTTCGAATCCCGACATGGGTACAATGTGTGAAGCCCATTTCTGGTGTTCCCCGCCGTGATATTGCTGGAATATTGCTAAAAGCGGCTTAAAACCAAACTCACTCACTCATTCCTAAGTTTCCAGCTTCTAAAAAACATCCCCACATCACAGCTCCTCTTGCCTGTTAGCGCTAAGGAAGAGAATGATTTTGAAGATAAAAAGCATGGGTAGATCACATCGCTTGGGATTTCAGTGTAGGACCCAATTGTTTTGTTAGAAGCTGGAAACTTTATTCACGTTTCCACATAAGGATCGAAAAAAGGAAGAAATGCATAGTGTGAGATAGGATAAGTATCATAAATATACAATTTATTAGTACAGCATTTACAATATCAACATATAATTAGCTACTTGACTCTGTATAGTGATTCATAGGGAGTCAGTTATTGTGATTTATTGACTTTGTATGTTGATGTTGTATTTTCAGTTGGTGACAGCTGTGGAATGATTTTAGGACGCAGATATTTTCAATGTCGAGACAAATATGGAGTTTTTGTCAGAGCCAACAAAATCCGCTTCATCTCTAGTGGTAGAAGGTATGTAATGATAAAACATCACTATAATGCTCTAAGAGTAAGTGCAAAACAAAGTTGTTTTATGAATTTTAATCTCATTAAAAATTAATCCCACTGAAACAGTGGCTGGTGCAATTATTAAAATGCTATGTCAGTGTCATGATTCCTTGTTCAGTATATTCATTTCCTAACTAAATTCAAATGAAGGCTGTGTGTCACTGTCAGGACACCTGCATTTTTTAAGTGACCCTTCACCTACCGTTTCTGTATGCTGCTAACATGTGAATTCCAAACAGTTATGAGGGGGCACGGGTGGCCCAGTCTAAGGCGCCGCGTTTCGCTGTGCAGAGTTGCGTCGCTTGGGCACGCCAGAAACCTATGATTGTGGGTTCGAATCCCGGTTCGCCCCGATTATGTTTCTAGGTTTGTCAGCACCATTCCCGTGCTCGTGGGTTTCACCGAAGTGGTAAACGTCTGAGACCTGCATCACTTCGGGCTTTCCTCACACATTAAGCTGACACGCGGTGATATAACTGGAATACTGTTAAAAGCAGCGTTAATCCCAACTCACTCACTCACCCAAACAGTTATGAAGAAAACAACATCCTGCTCTTAACTTGGAGGCATATAACAGTGATGGTCAATTTTAAGGACTTTTTACACAAGTGTTTGTTCGTCTTTATGGAATAATTTTTATGTAACCCCTAGAAATACAAGAACATTGATTTAGCAAACCGGATTCAAAATTCATTTCCGAAAAATAATTACAAACCCTGATCTGAACCCAACTGAACACTTCTGGGATTATTCTTGGGCACCTAGTGAGAGCTAGAGACCCTCCAGTTCAAAACCTGAATGGGGGGCGGTCGGGTAGCCTAGTGGTTAAAGCGTTCGCTCGTCACGCCGAAGACCCGGGTTCGATTCCGGACATGGGTACAATGTGTGAAGCCCATTTCTGGTGTCCCCCGCTGTGATATTGCTGGAATATTGCTAAAAGCGGCGTAAAACCATACTCACTCACTCACTCACTCAAAACCTGAATGAACTGACCCAGGCACTGCACCAGGAATGGCAGAGGATCCCAGTGTTGAAAATCAGACGTCTGATCCGCAGTATGAGGAGACGCCTCGCGAATGTCATCCGTGAGAGGGCTGGATACTCCAGACACTGATTGCCGAGTCAGTGGTGATCGTACGATGCGAAGATAGGAAGGCGGATGCCTCGAAGCACACGCGATCTTGAGTGTTTTGTGGTCCCTCTCGGTAGTGGGTGATTTTCCATAGCGCTTTGATTACTTTCACGGAGGTCGCGGGTGACAGCACAGCCACGGAGATTGAATTAATTAGTATCAAGCGCTTCACTGAGTACTGCGGACCGCACCCGTCTAGCGTACACTTTACGTCTGCGACTGGTGATTCCTACGTTGACAATAATCAGCTGATAATCGTCTTTCACTTCATAATGTGACAGCCCTATTCGTGGACTGGGCCGGCCGCAGACACTTTTCAGCCTTGTTGAACTGAGTGTTTTTAGGTTTCGTCACATAATGCCAGAAAATCATTACTGATTGCTAGTGTCAGCTTCATCATGTGTGTGATGGTTGTGCCAGGCGTTGTTTTTGTCAGTTTACGTCTATTTTGTCATGCCTCCAACAATGAATCACACATTTTGTAATGTCGCACAAATCCAAAAAAGTTGGGGCAGCGGGGTAGCCTAGTGGTTAGAGGCTAGTCATGCTGAAGACCAGGGTTCAATTTTCCACCTTTAGCACATAACTGGTGCCCCTCTCCGCGATATTGCTGGAATATTGCTAAAAGCAGCGTAAAACCATATTCACCCACTCACTCATGCCAAAAAAGTTGGTGGTGCTTACCGTATTGGACATAATAAGCACCTAGGGCGCTCTCAAAATTAAAAATGGGCTCTTATTAGAAAATTATTTTGGTGAAAATGAAAGATAAATTTCGTGGTTTATGCTGACGGCCTGAAATGTTTATATACGAGAGATACATTTTTCCAGAATTTAATTGCCCATAATTAAGGGTGCATATAACACATGAGTGCGTATAATACGCGATTAAATAAGTATTATGTACATTGATCAATCGGAAGGGGTGCTAATTGGTATTGTTCACAAGCCAATATATTAGCAAATATCGCCGTGGGCGCTTATTAGAGCAGGGAGTTTATTACATCGAATACGGTAATTAATACTCATGTATACATATGAACTATATATTGAATTGCTGAATATTCTGAATGCTGTACAGCATGACAAGCACTGCTTGGTTGTGTCTGTTTTTCAGGCTATTCAACAAATACCATCGAGTCATAGGTGATGATGCCATGGAGGAGAATCTGTTTCATACTGAAAGTAAGAACCAATTCCATTATTGTTAATAAACAGCTCATTTTGAAAACTTCTACATGTTATGTTAAAGTAAATTTAGAACTGCCATGTTTTCAATCGCAGAATATGTGTCATTTCAATATGTTCGACTCACTTTGCCAATTATCGCAAACACTTGAAGGGATGATGTAAATCCTGCTGGGGTCCATGCAGTTAACAAAGGTACTGTAAGTCTCCATGGTCCCCAGTATGTGATCTGCCTTCAGTGGCTGGTGATATATAGCCCGTTTTTTATCATGTATTATTATATATAGTGATATCCTTTTTATGATTTCATGCTAGTTTTATATCATTTTCAGGGTTAGAAACTAACAGTTTTTGTCCAGTAGTCCTTATAATGATAACATATAGCAAAACCCTTAAAATGGGCCAATTTCTACTAGTCCTTAGGATACCTTTACTGTTGGGCAGTTTGGTAAGGACTACAGGACTAGTGCCAATTTCTAATGCTGATTTTCTGTGATAAGTCTAGTTATTTTACTGTCCTTCGTTGTCAGTTGTCTCAAATGACAATGTATTTAACATGTTTAACCCTGGATTGGCACGATATGGCTGAAATATTGCCAATGTGACTTAAAATTTTAACTCATAACATATTATGTGTGAGATATGTTGTGGGTTGCCATCCACATCAATCTGTATCAGTTAGCCATGTCCTATCTGCAGATCCAAGTGCTGTCATGGTGTGGCAGTGTGTTCCTTGTCTGTCTGTCAGTCCATCTGTTGCCTGCCTATTACCTGCTGTCTTCTCTTAAGAAGCAGGGGCGGTCGGGTAGCCTAGTGGTTAAAGTGTTCGCTCGTCACGCCGAAGACCCGGGTTCGATTCCTGACATGGGTACGATGTCTGAAGCCCATTTCAGGTGTCCCCTGCTGTGATATTGCTGGAATATTGCTAAAAGTGGCGTAAAACCATACTCACTCACTCTTAAGAAGCAGTGGAAACAAACAACTGAAAGTTTTAATAGTCTTGTGCCATAATAGGAATCCGATCCATCCTTAGCCGTTACATCACCTCTGTGGAGACCAAGGGTAGAGTGTGTCCCCAGCACCTCATAGCACATTTACCCGAGGCAAGAGCATCCACTCGCCTTTTTATCAAAGTCTTGTTTCCACCCTTGCCATATCAAGCCCACTTTCCTGTGCTAAATATGATTGTACTATTGCACATATCTATAGTCCAATCGGAGAACATTTCACAAAATCAACACCCACCACTAGTACACATTCGTATGAAAGTGATTAATGCTGTCTGTCTTTTATCGACACAAATATATATTTTACATCGTTTAAACCCCCAAATGATTGCCTATATCTCAGGGATGAAATCGCGAAGGTTTTCGTTATCTGATCGACTAGGTTGTTGCCTATGGTAGTCGCCATCTTTGTGAAGCTTAACAAGATAAGAACAGTGATCTGATTGGATATCGCGTTTTCATTACAAGGGGTATTACAAGGGGAAGATGGTCATAGCATGTAATTAGAGGTAACTAAACTAAGGACCAGGGTTAGAAACTAACAGTTTTTGTCCACTAGCCCTTAAAATTTTAACATATAGCAAAACCCTTAAAATGAGCCAATTTCTACTAGTCCTTAGGATCCCTTTACTATTGGGCAGTTTGGTAAGGACTACAGGACTAGTGCCAATTCCTAACGCTGAGGACCCATGAGGATTCTGGTTTAGAATTGGTCAGCATCTATCAGCATCTTCAGTAACTCTTTTGCCCAATATGACCTCTATAACCCTCGTAACATCTGGTGTCATTATTCTCTTCTTCACTAACTAAGCAGGACGTGAGAGACGAGATCTTACCTGTTTTTTTAAGATTCTATCCTTTGCCATAGCAATCTATGCTGGTCGTAAGTGACGACTCAATGGATCAGATGGGCAGACACAGTGATGGCACACCATCATTTTTTAGTGTTACTCATAATAATACTGTAAATCTTGATATTAACGCGAGCATGAATTAAATGCGAAAAATGTGAGTGGTCTTTGCTCGCATGATTCAACATCGCATATATATCAACAATAATACATTTTGGATAGCTGAAATACCAACTTAGACATACGCTGAAAACAAACAACTATGTATTCCACATCACTGTTTATTGAGCAGCACTTGTTACTAGTATATAAACAATGTCATTCAAACACTAATTACATCCTGTGAATTGTCACTGCTGGGGTCAAGACAAGCGTTCTACTCACTCATGTCATCACTGATCACACCTGCAAGTCCTGACAGACGCCACCCAACACGGTGTCTTTGCTCTTTGCGACTGCATCAAAGGCCGACACGAGCCAGCGCGCGCCTATTCTTTTAGCTGATGTACTCTACTCAGCGCTAATAAGCGGTGCTATTTGGTGTGTGATTAGATTAATGTAAGGTTGGATTAAGGTGAGGATTCTCCTGTAAACCTGACAGAGGACATTTTGTTTAGATATAAATCCACTGATGCTTGAGAGGAGGAGGTGTCGCATTCATATTGAGTCGCATTTTTGGCTAGGGGCCAGCGGTCGCATTCTTTTGGAGACGCATTAATTTCACGTTTTACAGTAATCACTGGACTGTCTGGTCCAGACTTGATTATTTAAAAGAGTTGGGGTTAGACGACATACATACTCTATGGTTGTTTGTAAATATTCTCTCTTTTTTGCGTAGAGCCGGCAGTCAGCAATGGCCCGTACGACCCGGTACGGATGTCCGCAGATGACTTCAGCAGGATGAGGACCTCATTGGACTTTTCCCTTGGTATGTTCCATTTTGAATTCGGGGCGGTCGGGTAGCCTAGTGGTTAAAGTGTTAGCTCGTCACGCCAAAGACCCGGGTTTGATTCCCGACATGGGTACAATGTGTGAAGCCCATTTCTGGTGTCCCCCGCCATGATATTGCTGGAATATTGCTAAAGCGGCGTAAAACCATACTCACTCACTCACTCCATTTTGAATTCAGGAGATATTTATTGTAATGACAGAATAATTAAAAATATATAAGTGGTCATATCTTATAAATCTGTTAATTCAGTAGATATTCATTGTTGTGAAAGAATAATAAAAAAACAATCTGTTTATCACTACAATTATTTTGTAAAACAACACTTTTCTTGCCAAATTGTCTTGGGAGACTGGCAATTTAAACATATGTTCATGGCCCCCGCTAATACAGGTAACATTTATTCATGTTCCTCCGCCCTCTCCCTATAATAAATGACCACACCCTAAATAATGTTCAAATTAAAAAAAAGGAAGAAATATCTGAAAAATTATTTTGTCATTTTTCACATCCCCAAACCCCTCTCCTCTACCTGCCTCTATAGTTGTGATACATTTGAGCAAGCTCCCTCTTTCGCGTGCCATTTCTTATGATCTGCCCCTTAATCTCTGTGATTTCAGAAAATGGTTATCCTCACTACGTGACACAAAAACACCACCATCTGAGTCATGCAGTGGGAAACAAGATCCCGGCTACAACGATGCTACGACCTGCTACAAGCATGGCCTCGTTTCGCTACCACACCCGCCCCATACACACCTCGTACAGCATAGAGAATGATTTCATTCCCAGTCCATCCATTCCGAAGACCCACATGCCCTACATGGCGCTGCGGAGACAGGTACATCGGGGGTGGGACAACGCACACTACGTACGAGAAATGAGTGTCTCCACCGGTCGGGAAAGGATGAAGTTGTCACAGTGGAACGACATCTCAGAATAGTTCTTGAATAATTCAGCATTTATTTATTATGGCTGTGACTGAAGTTTATGAATTGATATTAGACTCCAAAATATCAAGATGAATCAACATTATCAATGCATTGATAATAACACCTTGGAGACTGTAAAGTTTTGACTTGTAATATCATATCTAAAAAGAATTCAGTCCCATTAAAATCAGATCTTAGTTCTCGCTATCGCTAAACAAAGATCTGAGGACATCCCATTACAGGTCACGTCACACAGACCTTGCCCGAATTTTGACCGACCAATGGAAGGACTGATAAGAAGTCAACATTAGCCAATCAGAAGGCAGCTTTCTCGTGCTTTATGGCACTGATTTTGAATTGGCGACCACGCTTCAAAACATATTTTGACAAATTCTCGATTAAAAATTTGAAACCTGAACAAAAGAACATTCTTGAATGGCAGATATGTGGTCTAGATTGTATTGATTCAGTCGTTAAACCCGTAACTATCGTTCGGAATACCCCTGTGTTACATTTTTTCGAGGTTGCATGATTAGAAACCACATACCGACTGTCACTTTCATGATCTGGTAAGCAACACTCTGATTGGTCGGATGAAAGGTTGTTCTGACGTGACCCCTAATGGGATGTCTTCAGATCTTTGTTTAGCGGTAGCGAGAACTAAGATCTGATCTTAATGAGATTGAAAATAGATAGTTTATGACAAAGACTTTCTATATGTGCCATTATTGAAAAACGTACGATAAATATTTTAATATTTGTAATGATCATATTTGTATTGCTATCAGTATTGCCAGTTCATACAGATAACATATAATCTGACACCTTGTTTTCAATATGTTACCGAAAATCCTATGAACACAAATTATTAAAAGTATTAGTATTTTTTAATACCTGTTATGTTTGAAAACATTTTCAACAAGTTGCCTTGTACAGGTGCCGGGAGGAACTATCAAGTCCATGGCGTCATATCAATGCATTTTGAATTAGATGTGTGTCTTCTCCATCTTATTTGAAACTTCACGTAGTGTCTTAGGTAACCATCGTTTCTATGGTATGTGTCTGTGATAATGTACATGGCTCATCTGGTCAGATGTCAGAGGTCACAGGTCAGAGGTCGGTAGACCCCATACATGGGCACAATGAAAACCGTCCGCTATTTTCGTAAGTTGATCCCCTCTCTGTTGATACAGCCCAGGTAAACAGTACTAAGGCCAGGCTTTTTATAATTTTAGGATTACGGATTTTTCAGCCCAAAGTCCAGGGTTGGAGGATGGAAAAACAAAAGAAAAGCCAGATGCATTTTTTAAATGCAGAATGCCTCTGGCATACTTTATAAACATATTCTGTGCTCAAAAGACCACCATTTGTGACGATAAAGCCCCTTGTAACAATAAAAATTCTATCCCTTACAACAATGACAATTGTCAAGGGAGGCTATTCAAGTTCGGCTTCGAGATCAACAAAGATCGATTATGTATCTTTTTTACTAGTTTACAACGGTAAATTCATATGTTTTTTATTAAAAGGTGATGATAACAAATAAAATAACTGACTACGTGGCTATCGGGGAAAAAAAAATGGAAATCTGATTATATTTTTTTACATTTTCTCAAAAATTAGAGTCCGCGGTCCGTAATCCGAAAAATATAAAGCACCTGGCCTAAATACAGATGGAATGCCATTGACAGACAACTAAATGCATCCATATCAAATGTTTGATTATGTTTGTTCTGGTATAGGGGATGAAGTCTTTGAAAGATGTAACAGAATTCATTTTGAAAACAGGCATATCTACATGTTTATAACTACCCAAATTGGATGATATTGAGGAAGTGAATGGTATGTACACCTGTGGCCATGTTATCTTTGATCGTGCATGGTTTTAATATGTTATTTTTGTCAGATTTATTGACTGGTAATAAATCTATGCAAAGATGTCAACCTAGGTCTGTGTTCTAATGCAGCCTGTGACTTCTGGTGTTGTGAAGTCTGTAATGAATAACGGTCACTCTTGAGACGACCAAGGAATAAATTGTCCACTCATCAATAACAGACAACCATCACTGTCCAGAACATAGGTCTCATTTGTAACTCCCTACTGACTTCAATTTATTTCCAAAAGGAATGAGATACAGTTTATCTGTTGAGCAGACCCGTGAAGATCCGGGGTAGAAAAGGTCTTCAGCAACCCATGCTTGCCTTAATAGGTGACTATGCTTGTCGTAAGGGGCGATTAACGGGATCGGGTGGTCAGGCTCGCTGACTTGGTTGATGCATGTCATCGAACACAATTGCGTGGATCGATGCTGATGATATTAATCACTGGATTGTCTGGTCCAGACTCGATTATTTACAGACCGCCGTCATGTAGCTGGAATATTGCAGAGTGCGGGCGTTAAACAACAAACAAGCCAACTGTTGAGCACAAACCATGAGGATGTGCAGCTGTTATTAACTTTTATCCCCAGGTATTTAGCGGGGAAAACACTGTGATATTTTCTTCTTGTTATGAAATTGTAATTGTAACATTTTTCCTTGTTGGTACTTTCGATATATTTATCCTGTGAATGAAGATGGCTGTGCCTTGGCATCTTGACTGATCATATTGACAGCGTCAGGTTTGTTTTTTATGGTGTCCGTTAGCACAAACTCATTGTGAAGGTTTCTGGCTCTAACATACTTAAAGGGCAAGTTCACACGAAAATAAACCTATTTTTCTTGTACTTTTTCATCATGAAAATTATTTACCTAATAGTTTCGGAGGCAAAACAATTAAAATATCACATGTATCAAATTTATTTTATTCATAAAATCGGTTCATATTTTTCACATTTACAGAGAGTTCTATCTCCATAATAAACACACCATGGCTTATGCCCCTTGCAATATGACGTCATTGGTGCCAATTGATAAAGGAATGACGTCATAAGACTTTAAGGGGGATAACTCAGGCCTGTTTAGCTCGGTAAACGAAGGCCTCATAACGGCATGACATTTTCACACTTATTGTGAGCTCGCTACATTGACTGTGAGAAAAATGAGTGTATTTTTTCAACTAATTCTAAAATTGCGTTTAGTTTAAAACAAGAAAGAAAGTGATTTTTGCGTGTACACTTCCCCTTTAACAATGGTGTGTGTGGATCGTGTTTGTTCTAGTGTAGCCAGCAGGGATTGTATTAAATTGTTTGATAGGCATTACTTAGAAGTAGACGGATGACAAGGTAGACAAAATTTTATGGATAACAACTTCTTTAATACTGTAAAAAGTGACGTTCGGTATGGATCCTTATACCGTTGTCAAGCAAGACTGTCAAGCAAGATTGTATTGATTCTCAAATATCCATGTGGTACATTGACTGCTGCACAAGGCAAACTACATTTAGAATATTTGCATTTTCCTATGCTACAGAATTGTGATAATATCCTGGAAAAATATGTTGTATGTTTTATGAAATATTTACAAAGAATGTTTACAAATGTTACTCCTGTCATTGTTCTGATCTGACAGGGTGTCTCCAGTGGGTTCCTGTACCTTGAGACTATGTTGGTTAGTTTGACCGTCTCTCCAGGATCTACTGCGTTACAGCATGTTGTCACAGTCGGATGCACGTCCCTGATCCATACCTAACTATAGTCAGTACAATGTTTCCTACCTAGCTTCAGTTAAACACCTTGAATTTAACACCAGGGTAACACAACAGCACTTATTCTCTATAGCTTCACTGACTGGAGTAGAATATTGAGTGTATTTGCACACACAGTGTCATCTTGTAGTCACCAGCCACCAAGGCGTCTTGTTATCTGTACATGTTTGCATGTGTACGTTGTTATGCTAATAATAAACACACTCACAACGAAATATTATTTTCTCCTTGTGTATCCTATATGAGATCTCGAAACATGGAATATCCACGAAATATCCCTGACCTGTGATCGTGTGGGGTATTCACACATAATACTTTACGGGTGAAGTGTGTTTTGCTGCAACAGTGTTTACTGCTCTGTAAATGTGTATTCACTGTTTGGGGTTTTCAAAATGCAGCAACTCGCTTGTTAGACAATATATAACAAAGAATCAAGCGTGTCAATCTAGCTACTTTATGTTTTTCATCAAATAAAGAGACCCGGCATATAATGCAGGGGGATAAATACCGGTAGTCACCATCAGGTCTGTCTGTCCGTACATGCATCCATATTTCGTTTCCGGTGCATGACTTGAAAACTGTGAAAGACTTTTCATCCAAACTAGGTACAATTATTCACTAGGGCCTGAAGTGGTGGGAATTTTAAGAATGTTAGTTTTTCCTGTTTTCAAGGAAACAAGTTAGACACAGCTGAAACGAGGTAAGATGTTGTTTCTTGAGCAGAATGTGAAAAAAAATATTCAAGATTTTCATCCAAACTTGGTAGATATAATAATTAGGGGATAACGTGGTGAGTTTTGTTATTTTGGATCATTGGCTTGGTTGAGTATGTGTCATCGAAACCTTTCAGCATATAACGTTGTCTTGTCCTGACGTTTTACAATTTACTGTCACATAGCTGGAATAATCCTTACTGCAGCGTTATACAACATTTAAACAAATTCATAGTAATTCAGTCACATCAATCAGTTCTTAATGTTACCCAAAAACACATAGTACTGTAGATAAAACAACATAACCCTTTCCATATAGAAAATAGAAATCTCTGCTTACAGCAGAGTCGATTATACGATTACGACTATATCATGAGGATGTGTTTATGAGGTGAGGTGAAATGGGGTTTAACGTTGCGTCCAAGATTATTGCACTTATATAGCGACGTGCATGCACGTGTGTGTGTGTGTGTTTGTGTGGCTGCTTGTACTAGTCCAGACTGATGCCGATTTTAGTGCTAGCCCACTGAGATACCATGCCGCAGTTTAACATGAATACCCCACTCAGACACAGTATACTGACCCCGAGCCGACCAGTCCTTGTTTTAGCCCCTTAATGCCGAGCGCCAGACAGGGTAACAACAAGTACCATCTTTTAACGTCTTTTGGTATGACGCGGCTGGGGATCGAACCCCGGACCTTCCGCTCTCCGGGCGGACGCCCTACCACTAGACCACGGAGGCGGCATGTGTTTATGAAGCACTATCAAATAGTAATGATGCCAGGCGTTCGCAAAAAGGTGAGTGTATTCTGCCCCCTGCAAAGGCAAGTCAATTGTTCACCTGAAAACACATGGGAACATATGGTACAAGTCAAAATAGTGAATTGCATCGGACATCATTTTTTTCACGGATGCATCAAATTTGGAAATGTCCTCCCCATGTCTACCATAAAACATTTTGAAGCTTTAAATGTTGTAACCCCGATCAAACAAGTTCTGAGCAAGAGTCATACACGTTAAGTATGTTGACCAACTCACCAGGTCCAGATATTGGAGGGTACTGTCACAATATTAAGAATCCACTACTGGTGATAACAACAGAATGATGATACTGTAACAGCATGGTGGGCAGAGAACACGCGATGAGGAAGCCAAATAAATCACAATTAGATAATTAATTAGGAACATCAATTAGATAAGGGTTTGGAGATATGTGGTTATTTAAAATGTATGGTTTAACAACGTGTAAACGACAACTTCTGGCACATTTGGCAGAGTGATTAATTTTACTTGCAAGTCCAAAAATGTCCTTTTACGCAAAATGTATATTATTTTCTATCAATTGTGAAAACGGCTTGAACTTCGTAACTCAAAGCAAATTAAAAATTGCTCTTTCTCTTTTTTGATTAAGCTTTCATGATCTGGAACATGAGAGTGAGTCTCACTTCAATGTACCTAGAAAATGTAAACATTGTCCCCAGAGTAGGTACAGAAAGAAATGTACGGTTAACTGTAATCACGCCTGTAAAAGTAAGATTTATCCAATTGTGACGTCAAAACTTGATATCGTGACGTGATAACGTCATAGATAACCTGATAATTCCCTCAGTGGTTCCTCCTAAATGAGTATTTGTCTTTCCATTCAGCGCGTTTTGGTACCTCAGTAAAAACATCTTGAATGGTATATCAGACTGTCCCCATGGTTGCTGACACACAGACACACACACAGACACACACAGACACACACACACAGACACACACACAGAGACAGACACACACACAGACAGACACACACACAGAGACAGACACACACACAGACAGACACACACTCACAGAGACACACTCACAGAGACACAGACACACAGACAGACACACAGACACAGATACACACACACACAGACACAGACAGAGACACAGACACAGACAGACACACACACACAGACACGCATCTAGAATGGTACACACACACACACACACACAGACACACATACACACACAGACAGACACACATAGACACACACACGCGCACATGAACGTATTTACACACGTATTTATTTATATTGTCATACCCTAGAAGCTGCGCAATTTTTAGATCGACCACACTTCGATAGATAAATGTCTGTTAGTTGTTGACCCACGTACGGTGAAGGACACGAAACAATGATAGTGATACGGAACTGACGAAATCATGCAAAATGAAATCAAACATTATTCACAAAATCCTGAATTTGTAGGAAAACGCACTATCATCTCTGATTTAGGATTTAAGGACAATCGTAATCAACTTTGGATTTTTCTGTGGAGTTTCGTTTCAGACAATATTTTTTCCTGTCTGTGCTTGAAGTGAGTGAGTGAGTATGGTTTTACGCCGCTTTTAGCAATATTCCAGCAATATCACGGCGGGGGACACCAGAAATGAGCTTTAACCACATGGCTACCCGACCGCTCCTGTACTTGAAGACATATACATGTACATATTTTTCTCTGAAACGAGAACCAAACACATTCTTTGGTAACTTTTTTGTTGTTGACAAATCCTGGTGTTAAATTAATGTTTTCTCGCATTTCTAAACTTATCTTGTACGTTAACAAAATAATCCACGACTCCATTACCCTACTGTACGTCCATCCCACCCCACCCCCAGCCCCAGAGTATCGAATGGTTGATCACGAAAGTGAATCTAGCGTATCTTGAAGATTATTCAATGTTCTCATGATTATTTTCAGATATCAACAGAACGGAGTGGTTGGTCTCCACCATTAATGCATTTTCCAGTGATAAGGAAATGACACCTATCACACATAAATAAACTATTGTCACATGATACACTATGGACGTACAAAGATACAGATATTACCCTTTTAAATGATACTTTACTGGGCTTGAAAGGGCTGACCGTTCATTGCCCACAACCATCAACAATATTTGATGTTAAAGAGCACACGAGAGTATGGATTTTTTAACTTATCATTTGGAAAATGATGCTAACAATGATACTGAATGTAGCTGGCCTACGCTCCTGTAGCTGACCTATGAAATATTAGTTATTATTAATACTTATATTCATGCTTTGAAAACGTACCTTTACAATCAAATAAACCTTATTGAACAGGTTTGCATTGAAGGAAACAGGAAACAGACAGTCAGCAATGTATTTACACGTGAGTACTCGTGGACCACTGGCACTGTTATCAAGTAGAGGTTCATAGACATATAAAAGTAGTTCGGCAACATATTCTGAAATTCTCATGACCCTAAAAACATTAATAGATCTACATGCTAATGCTAGGCTAAAATATAGAAACATACAATAATGCAATCATTGAGTGATCATCAAGATTATTACATTCATTTTTAAGGTAGTGTGGGGATATACACTCATATACACAAGATTGGGAACACTCAGGTCTTTTGTATGGGAAACCAATACAAAATACAATCGACAGAAAATGATGATTTTAATATAATGCATCAAAAAGCGATGAAGTATAGCCATAGGGTGGTCACATCTGTGAACACGGTAACCTAGATATCGCCTTCATAACCAGTAGTGTCATGTCATAAGGTCACATGAATGACAGAGGTGTCAGTAACGTGACGATCATCCCTGGCACGGAAGTCTCTGCACTGCTGTCTCATGGACCTGACAAAAGTTTGGCTGAGGCAGTGCTTGCAACTCAGATTGCCGACACTGGACGAGCGGGAACTGAGGTAATGCTTGCAACTCAGATTGCCGAGACTGGACGAATATGTTGCAGGTTGACAGGGGGACGGGATTTGCACGCAAACGTCGTTCTTATCCGCCCCACGGGTGTTCTATCGGTGCCAGATCTGGGTAATAGGCAGGGGCCACTGCATTCTGGCATCTTCCCGAGGCAAGAGAGTTAACTGACTATAAAAGGCCAGTTTCCACCCTTGCCGAACTAGGCTGGTATTATGGAGTTATTTTTGGCTGGACTAACGAATCTATGCATAGTCCAATGTAAATCGCGCACCGAAATCGAAATCCGGTTCGTAAACTGTCGTGCAGATTTCGGTCGATTGCAGGATTTTCAAAGCATGTGCACCGCCAACTCAGCAGATATTTTCCAAATCTTTTCACGTTTTTAATCAAGGTGCTCACGTGATTTGATGCATTTCGCGATGTAAGACCCGTTTTATCACAATATAGATCTCGATTATCGATCAGATCGTCCTGACTGGGCGCCACCATTTTTTGTGAAACAAACGCAAGTGATACGACAGGTGGAATCTGATTGGTCCATAGGAGAGGCTTATAGGGGACATACCTGGTAATAGCCACTGGTGGCGCTACGATCGAGCCCAGTAATTCCAGTCGAGTTCGGCAAGGGTGGAAACTGGACTTTTAAAGTCAGTTTACTCTCTTGCCTCGGGAAGATGCATTCTGGTGATCCCCGTTTGGTTGATGAAGTCACTAACAACACGGGACCTGTGAGGCCGATACGTGTGACACCAGACCCAATCTCAGTCAAAGCAGGCAGAAAAAGTTCGTCCCTATGGAGAATCAGATTCCAATTGACATGATAAAGTGAGGTTCTGTGATCCCAACTGTCATCTGTAAGCCACTAACTTGCGACCACTGCTACCTACTCCAGCCGTTGATATAATATCTGAAGCGACCTCGCGTTGTTCGCCTGATCGTCAAAATGTTTTCTTTTAAGAAAAGGATAAACATGTTACATGGAAAATTAAGTATTTTTGCCTGCCATGCGACGACAGCCTATAAACAAACACGTCAATCCAGTGATCGGTAAACCAGGAACTCCAATGACACGATAATGCATTTACCGATTTTATTGACGCCAATAAAAACGATATGGTAATATCGAATTACAAGTGTGAACAGGTGCAGCTATTCTGCTCCTTATAAGTAAAGAAACATGTTTTGGAAACACATTCGTTTTGCAACACAGTGCAGGTTTAATGTCTCGGCCAACGTGGTTGCAATGACCTGATTCAGCAGTGTCAACCTTCATACCCTGTGCAGGCATACCCACACATATCATGCGCATTTTGGCATTTGGACGATGCTTCCTCCCTATCCATTCGTGACCAACTCGTGTTATTCCGGAACAAGCCGAATAGCGACTCGTGCCCCTCTCATGGCCATTTTTGCAACCGGGTTCCGTCTTAGCGCAAACGGGCATACCTAAAACAATTGTCAACTCGTTGCTTAATGGTTCACATATATTTGTCCGTATATTATATATATTTCAAATGCAATTTAAAGCACATCGGGACATGCGGAATTATACAGTATGATTGAACACATTTAACTGTGTTTTGGGTATATTTTTAGATGCAAGACATATGTAAAATCAAAAATTATTTCTGAGGGATTCTTTGACGAAGAACTTGAAATCATACGTGCATTCTGATTGGTTTGCGTATTTTCGCACATAACATTCATCGATAGAGGGACGAGTCGTCTTACAGGTTACGGAAAGGGGCGAGTGGTGACGAATGCCTCCTTATCATAACACTGACCTTTGACATTGGCCAAATGTAAGGGACCAGACACCCAAACACTACCAAATATAAGGAACCAGACACCCAAACACTACTAAATGTAAGGGACCAGACACCCAAACACTACCAAATGTAAGGAACCAGACACCCAAACACTACCAAATGGTGGCAAGTCAACAATCATATTGGATTGTGAGGCATGGGATGTCCAGTGTTAATATGTTACCTCCAGCATACAATGTCATGGTAGGATAAGGTAAACGCACCGTATTTTCAATTAACAGGTAACCTAACGCTAACTTTATTTCACAGTACCTTTATATATATATTGTTCTAATTTGATTGATTCTCACTCAGTGTAATCCATCTGACATGAATGTATATACACACCAAAATAGTTCTTCAAACAACTCTGTAACTGCTTCCCTAGTTTGGTGTGGAGTGAGTGAGTGAGTTGGGTTTAACGCCGCTTTTAACAATATTCCAGTTATATCACGGCGTGTCAGCTTAATGTGGGTGGAAAGCCCGAAGTGATGCAGGTCTCAGACGTTTACCACTTCGGTGAAACCCACGAGCACGGGTATGGTACTGACAAACCTAGAAACATAATCGGGGCGAACCGGGATTCGAACCCACAATCATAGGTTTCTGGCGCGTTCAAGGACGCAACTCTGCACAGCGAATTGCGGCGCCTTAGACGACTGGGCCACCCGTGCCCCCAGTTTGGTGTGGAAAGGTATAGATGCAGGCTAAACCATAAGTGTGATAAAAAACATAATTTTAACAAATGAAGTTCGAATTTATTGTGAAGAACTTAAGTGGCAATATAAATTCAGTTTTAATGCATTCCGAACTCATCCACAATCATATCCCAGTGACCTAAGCTATATTGTGTTGTACTCTGTGTCTCACAGCCAGCAGTTCAGATTATTGCTGTTTAATGGTCAATCGTGCTTCGCGAAGGAAGATCTGTGAATGGTACAATCATAATCAATATTTCCACAGTAAATTCTAGTATTCTCGTAATTACTGGTGTGATGGTATGGAGAAAACAACGAAATTCGGCATCAAAACTAATTATTTGTCATTCAGGAAAGAACGCTTGCAGCTGTTTGTATAAGGTGCTGTCAATAGTTAACTGCTACGCTTGATATGTCATTACTTCCATTGGAACTAACTGCTATAGATGAAAGACACTGTGAAGAAGAAGAAGAAGAAGATTTTATTAACGTCTCACTTGTATACCACATTTTTGTTAAAACAAATTAAAAATATAGTTACATTAAAGTTGTATACAACCATATCGCACAGCGATTTATGAGAGACGGTTCGTTGTTAACAGGCACATAGTAAAAGATAGCAAAAGCTAAATATTAAAATATACATACATTAATATACAATACAATGTTTAAGACTCAGTGATATAAAATATTCCTCCGGGTATATAAAATGTCATGGCAGGTTCTGGCACAGTAAAATGTGAGGTCATCAGTTGATAGAATCCTAATATATTTATCTTGCTCTGTCAAAGAAGTAAAATCTATCCATAAACTATTGCACTTGTTGAAGAGGCTAAAACGTATTTCGTCGTAAAGGGGACAGAACAAAAGGACATGCTTCTCATCTTCTATGACATTTTTGCAGTTAAGACACAGCCGCATCTCTCTGGGTATGTTCTCTTAGCTGCCCGTTTCGATCCGTGTGCGGATAATTTAAGGACGTCTTGTGCTCGGGAGACAATCGTTTCACGATAACAGATCTTTATCTAATCTTTAAATAATACATCGATACTCTTTGTACGACAAAATGCGAATTCGGGTGTATTACAAGCATACTTTAGTTGGACCTCCTCACATTTGGCACCATCTGTAGCCGACTATATATATATAGAGAGAGAGACAATCGTTTCACGATAACAGATGCTCTTTATCTAATCTCTAAATAATACATTGATACTCTTTGTACATGTATCACTCTAACTTTCTAATGTCCTGATATGGTAAATGTACATATATGGGAAAATTAAATATAAACGTCTACGGCTCGTTTGTTTTGCCCTGAAATATACTGATTACATTGGAACTATCAATCGCAGTTGAAATACGTCTTTGAGGAGAGTTGCAACAAGGGAGAACATAGAAGCAATCAGCGATGCATTTTCAAGTGAGTTGTTCAACTGTTGTTAAATTTGTTTAGGTTTTGATTTGGGGCCCAAAGGATCTGAAGGTTCTGTTTTTTGCATTCATACATGTACCTGACCCGTGAAGATCCGGGGTAGAATAGGTCTTCAGCAAGCCATGCTTGCCGTAAATGGCGACTATGCTTGTCGTAAGAGGCGACTAACGGGATCGGGTGGTCAGTGTGATCGTATCCCAACTGCGTTGATCGATGCTCATGATGTCAATCACTGGATTGTCTGGTCCAGACTCGATTATTTACAGACCGCCATCATATAGCTGGAATATTGTTGAGTGCGGCGTTAAACAACACACAAAATCATACATGTTCCTAGGCTTTGATGTTGATGAACCATGGTATCCCATCGGTAGCTGATAAGTTTTGGCGACACATCCGCAATTATTGGAGCCAATCTATCAAACAAGACGATTTCATCTTCAACCATATACAGTTATGAACAGTTGTTTACAGCTATTTCTGAATCCCTGTTTATACCACCTTCTATTAAATTGTGGAATATATTAACATTCAACAAAGGAATATTGAAAACTTCTCTCGATTTATATCCAATTTAAGAACAGATAAAGTTCCATCATATTTGTCATGTGTTCTCAAGAAAATTAACATAATGCATTAAAAGATTACTTATTTTGGAAAGATTTAAACGAGGATCCAAAGTGCCGATGTGGCATCCCATGTCAAAATTCATATTATTTTTTCATTGAATGTCCATTTTTTAAATCAGCCAGAAACGAACTGATGCGCTCACTATTTTAATTATGAAAGATACATGGGATGTAAATATTGACCCGATGCTCGTTGACAATGCAGTTTTACCTAATCATGAGAAAGAACCCAATTTTAGGAATGTAATTACGTATATAAAGAAAACAAAAAGGTCTGAGGGAGCAAATTCAATGTACACACGTTTCTCTATTTCTTACTGTCCTTTCTGTCATTTAATTTATCAATTGTAAATAAACATACGTGTAAATATATGGGAGAGTGCGTTACAAGTTGTGATAACTTGTGCCCAATCCATAAAATATGTTTAAACTGAGTGATACATTTTGGTAACATCCACAATTATTGGAGACAATGTAACAAATAAGACTATTTCATTTCCAGCCATTTAGAGTTATTAATATATATATACTATATACACTAGCTTTTGTATATCTTTCCTTAGTTTTTAAGTTCCAATTTTAAAACACGGTTTCGTATCTGGAATCACCAACTTTTCTGCCAACACTGCTGGATTCAAGAACGAAGCACGCGACTCATTCACGACGTGTTACTGTGGCAGTTTTGGACATTCGTGAGTGAGCGCACTGACTTGTGTATAGGGCCTGTTAAGTATTGTTGCTGCCACATAGTTGACACATTGTATTGTATTTTATGGTTGTAAACATAATCCTGTTTATTGTAATGTGATTTGTTACCGATTCATTGATTATGTATGGCTTTTTACCTAGTTTCACTCAAAATAATTCTGTGCGTACTGATTTCGGGTTTAACATTCGCGTTCCAATTTGACAATCAACAGGTAACAAAATGTTTCTCACCTGTGCTGCTGTATAAGTAGGGCGGTCGGGTAGCCTAGTGGTTAAAGCGTTCGCTCGTCACGCCGAAGACCTGGGTTCGATTCCCGACATGGGTACAATGTGTGAAGCCCATTTCTGGTGTCCCCCGCCGTGATATTGCTGGAATATTGCTAAAAGCGGCGTAAAATCAAACTCACTCACTCACTCACTCACTGTACAAGTAACATCCATGTTCTTTTTCTTCACAGGTGATCATGGTACTAGGTTGTGCTATTACGACCAACTGCGGTAAGAAAATGAACTTTATCAAGAGCATAGTTTATATTATGTATACCTTTTTCATCTTTTTTGAATATGGGGATCTGGGCCCGTATAAGCATTTACATTTTGATTGGCACAGTGGTTTGACTTATTCAGGAACTTACTACTGCTTTACTACAACAAAGTTCCACACTTCACTCATACTCCCATGTTCAACCTGGGTAGGTAAAACACTGCTGTTAAGTAACTATTATATAGACTGTGCTCAATGTACTGATAACAGGACCGCCTCCGTGGTCTAGTGGTAGAGCGTCCGCCGGGAGAGCGGAAGGTTCGGGGTTCGATCCCCGGCCGCGTCATACCAAAAGACATTAAAAGATGGTACTTGTTGTTACCCTGTCTGGCGCTCGGCATTAAGTCGGCTCGGAGTCAGTATACTGTGTCTGAGTGGGGTATTCATGTTGAACTGCGGCATGGTATCTGAGTGAACTAGCACTATAAATCGGCATCAGTCCAAGCAGCCTCACATACACACACGTGCATGCACGTCGCTATATAAGTGCAATAATCTTGGACGCGACGTTAAACCCAATTTCACCTCACCTCACTAATAACAACACGACCCGCTGTACCATCAACGCAATGAAAATGAATTTCCATGACGACAACACAACGGTCTGACCAAGTACTTTCTACAGAATAAGATTCCGTGTCATCTTCATGTCAACGTGGTAACATTAACCCACGATTATGTTTACTTTTATAACTGATTCGAGGGCTGGCTGAAAAGTTCTAAGCCTAAGTGGGATATCTCAATCGGATTGAAACAAACTTTTGAAACCAACAAGTACAATCTTTAATGTATCATAGACATAAGAAGTGCAACTGTAGTGTTATTATTGTCTTTGTACCAGACCATCTTGTGAACCTAGCCATTGAAATCACCAGAAATGGACAAAACTGGCAATAGGGCAGTCATCAAGTACCTGCAACTGAAAGGGCAACTCCAACACAGATACATGCTGACATGGTCTCCACTTTAATGGATGATGCCCCTTCCTTTTCGACTGTAAAGGAGTGGGCTGCGGAATTCAAGCGTGGCAGAGAGAGCCTTGACGATGACCCGCGTCCAGGAAGGCCTTCAACAGCAACCATTCCGGAAAACATTACACGGGTGCATGACATGGTGATGGCTGATCGACGATTGACCATTCGACATATTGCCAGTGTTGTGGGCATCTCTCATGAGAGGGTTGAGCACATTATCACCAACGAGTTGGGAATGACAAAAGTTTCTGCAAGATGGGTGCCAAAGCTCTTGACAGCGGATCAGAAACGTGTCAGATTCCTGACGTCCCGTGACAATTAATGCCGTTTTGAAGCAGATCCCGATGATTTTTTGGCCCGATTTGTGACCATGGATGAGACCTGGATTCATCCCTTTCAACCAGAAACCAAAATTCAGTCTCAACAATGGAAGCATCCGGAATCACCAGCTCCCAAAAAAGCCAAGTCGGTTCCTTCTGCTGGAAAGGTGATGGCTTCAGTCTTTTGGGATTCCAAGGGTATTCTGCTGATTGACTATCTTGAAGAAGGCCAGACTATATCAATGAAAGATATTATGCTGACCTACTGAGACAGTTGCGTGAAGCTATCAAAGCTTAGCGACGGGGAATGCTCACTAAAGGAGTCCTGTTCCACCAAGACAATGCTCCTGTTCACAAATTGGTGGTTGCCAAGTCAGCGATCCATGATTGTGGCTTCGAACTCATTGACCATCCCCCTTATTCACCCGATTTGGCCCCGTCAGACTTCCACCTGTTTCCCAAAATGAAAAAGGAACTAGCCGGTCGCCATTTTCCGAGTAATGATGACGTCATTTCCGCTGTGAATGACTTTTTTAGGGTGGCAGAAGAAAATTTCTTCTTGACCGGCATCCAGGCCTTGCAGCATTGCTGGCAAAAGTGTGTAAACCTGGAAGGGGACTATGTGGAGAAATAAATGAAAACCATCGACTTGGTACGGATCTTTCACAGTTAGGCTTAGAACTTTTCAGCCAGCCCTCGTATCAAATTCTTTGTATGATGGTCTCCGGGGGAGGGTAAGGGATGTGATGGCTGGTCATTCCGAACAGAACGGATGGGTGTTCTTTCCAATATAGAATCGGAATTTCCTATTTGTTGCGTCATGCAGTCTCACAAGATACACGCAGTTAGCCCTCTATGTAACCCGCTCTAGGCCATTTTTGCAACCGGGTTCCGTCTTAGCGCAAACGGGCATACCTAAAACAATTGTCAACTCGTTGCGTAATGGTTCACATATATTTCCCCGTATATTACATATATTTCAGATGCAATTTAAATCACATCGGGACATGCGGAATTATACAGTATGATTTTACACATTTAACTGTGTCTTGGGTATATTTTTAGATGCAAGACATATGTAAAATCAAAAATTATTTCTGAGGGATTCTTTGACGAAGAACTTGTATTCATACGTGCATTCTGATTGGTTTGTCGTATTTTCGCACATAACATTCATCAATAGGGGGACGAGTCGTCTTACAGGATACGGAAAGGGGCGAATGGTGACGAATGTATGTAAAGCGTAACAGCTGCAGACGGAATACCGCTAGAAAAAAAAGCGTGCCTGCGACAGGACTGACGATTCAGACACATAACCAATAAAAGACATTTGTTTGTTGTTTAACGCAGCAGTCAGCAATATTCCAGCTATATGACGGCAGTCTGTAAAAAGTCGAGTCTGGACCAGACAATCCTGACTGACATTATAAACATCGATCTACGCAATTGGAATACAATGACATGCATCAGCCAAGACAGCGAGCCTGACCACCCGGTCTCGTTAGTCGCATCTTACGACATGCATAGTCACATTTTACTCATAATAGGCGAATAACACCAGTGCAAGGCACATACGGTAACAGGAAAGGCAGCGTGTGTATGTGTATGTGTTTGGGTGTGTGTGTGTGTGTGCGTGCGTGCGCGTGCGTGTGTGTGTGTGTGTGTGTGTGTGTGTGTGTGTGGCTGCTTGTACTGATCCGACTTTGAGTTTTTATGATGCTAACCATCTGAGATACTCTGTCACAGTTCAACATGGATACCCCACATTGTGCTCACTTCGAGTCAGCCATTCCTTGTTTTATTTTTATTCCGAACGTCAGACCCGATGACAAGTACCATCTTTTTCAGTGTCATCCAATCATATATCTGTTGCAACTATCTATGTAAATATATTGCGCGTCTTAACAGATAGATAGAGGTTATCACGCGAGTGTATTTGGGGGTATATGCTGCATTAGGAATAAACATTGTATTTAGCGAGCCTCGGCGAGCTAAATACATAGTGTTTATTCCTAATACAGGATATTTACCATCCCCAAACACACAAGCGTGATGACCTTTTTATCATGTAATGTCATTCTTTAATTCTGTGCTTCAAAATCGCTTTCCCTCTCTCACAAACATTACCTAAACATTGCGAGTTTTCCTGGATTGTGCGCATTACTATTTATTACGTCACAGGGTAAGTGATGTGTCAGTCGGACAGTGACAGTAGCCAATGTAGTTCCAACTGAAATCTGTTTCTTATACAGTGGCGAAGCAACATACACGCAAAACAACAATTGTTTTCACTTGCATTTCGCGGCAATCCATCGGTCTGTCCGCTAGAGTAACTGCCCTTTGTCAAAGGGAAGCTACTCTAACCCTAGTCTACGAGACGTCACGGCCACGTTCAGACGTTGTTGACAGTCGGCCTGTCCTGTCATAACGTTAAGAAGTGCAATCAGATGTACACACAGCGACAAAACCAAACAAGGTAACAATTCAAACATATTTCGGCCAAATCCAACTATTTTAATTTCTGGAAAAGGTTTCAAGCCGCAGAGGTCTACAAGCACAGATATGGCTACTGATCCCGCTTGGCTAGGCCTAGTGCCCTCGCAAAATTGTTTTCGAAATTTATATCTCCAAAGTTGCCAAAACTTATAAATGCCTCAGTTACGTCACAGTTAGACACTGATTATAACTTATAAGTATATTAGACTGTTCTTTTGATAATGATAGCAATTATCCCTGTTGTTTATCCAGATTCCCGATGATTAATTCTGACTTGCCCTACTTGGCCATTGATATTTGCATCTCTATCCGCATATGACCCCAACGGATATCGTTTTTATCCGTTGGCTTTATACTGCCGAGAAACCTACTCATTGTATGATAAAACTGGATATCAGTCAGCGTCCTGTGCTCCGTGATCGGTGATCTCGTACATTATTTGTATAAATACCTGTTATTGTCCAAGCAGGAATGGAGCTGTCTCTTAACCCCTCAGGTTTTGAATTACACAAGTCAACTGTATATGCACTTGCGTTCTTTGCATTAGTCACCACTCACCCCTATCCGTAACCTGTAAGACGACTCGTCCCCCTATCGATGAATGTTATGTGCGAAAATACGACAAACCAATCAGAATGCATGTATGATTTCAAGTTCTTCGTCAAAGAATCCCTCAGAAATAAGTTTTGATTTTACATATGTCTTGCATCTAAAAATATACCCAAGACACAGTTAAATGTGTACAATCATACTGTATAATTCCGCATGTCCCGATGTGATTTAAATTGCATCTAAAATATATGTAATATACGGGGAAATATATGTGTACCATTACGCAACGAGTTGACAATTGTTTTAGGTATGCCAGTTTGCGCTTAGACGGAACCCGGTCGCAAAAATGGCCATGAGAGGGGCACGCGTCGCATTTCGGCTTGTCCCGGAATAACACGAGTTGGTCACGAATGGCGTTCTTTGAAGTGAATACTGTTCAAAACTTAAGTGAGGTGTGCAAAAGGTGGAGCACAGAAAAAAACCCTGATACTACTTGAGTCCGTCAGTAAGGCAATAAGAATTACAATGAGCCATTACAAAAGTAATTTGGTGCAAGGAACTATCAAAATCTCATACTACAGACGTCCTTCTTACGAAAGGACAGACCTTGGAAGGCGACTATGCTTGTCGTAAAAAGGCCACTAACGGGATCGGGTGGTTAGGTTCGTTGACTTGGTTGATACATTTCATCGATCCCAATTGCGTGGATCGATGCTCATGATGTCAATCAAGGGATTGTCTGGTCCAGACTCGATTATTTTACAGACCGCCGTCATATAGCTGGAATATTGCTGAGTGCGGCCTAAAACAACAAACAAACAAATGTAATTATGTCAGTCAGGACCTCTGTCATCAGTGACCGCCGTCATACAGCTGGAATATTGCTGAGTGCGGCGTTAAAAAAAATAAAATATAACAGACTTTGGAAAGTTGTGCAGGGATTTATTAACACTAAGTTAATGATTCATCCGGATTAATTTGCGTTTCACATTTTGAAGATATCTATTATTTCAGCTGCACCACGTTATGAGTACAAAAAGTGGAGGCTTGAAAAAATATCCCTCGTATCTTCATTCACTTTCAAAGTAAAGACATGTGGTGAGATACATGTTTTTCTGGCCCTGAAACTACCTGACGGAAAAGTCAGACACTATGAATTCGTACAACGAGGATACAAAGGAGAACGTGGATTCATCAGATACAATCACAAAACAATCTTAGATGAAGGAAGACCCGCCTCGCTGGAACGATGTCGTGACTTTCAACCCTACTGGACCAGCTGGGGGGATGGAGTTCTGTCTACTGGAACAGGATGGACAGTTGGTCAGGATGTCCTGATGGAGTACAACACCACAATTGCAAAACTTCATCTGTGGCAGATAGTTACTCGCATGGTGCACGGTGCAGCAGATTATATTTTCGGTATGTAGCAGGTGGGGGTATGAGGTAATGATGATTCATAAGCATCTCACACCTAAATTGCAAACCTGCATCTATTATGGATAACTACTGTGACAAAGAGATGTTGCCCACATTATATGTTTGGTATGTGGGTACGAGGTATTGATGATTCATAAGCATTCACACTTAAATTGTTTCGGAATAAGGAAAGCAAATGGTTCTTACCTAACAATTTAAGTATGTTTTAATTATCAACTACTTATCAAAAGAAAGTAAACATCGACTTGGACTTCCTTTGAAAAGAAAACTATAAAACGTACACGTCATTTGAAATGTTGTTTGAAGTGTAATTTATTGTTCATTTATGATGCAAGAAGCCGAAAAAAACCAACAATTTCATTGCACTAGGTAAGGATTATCAAAAGCAAATAAACATATCCAGGGTCATACCTGTCATATTCCAAAACAAGAACAGACGGAAGTCTTATGACAAAGTTTCTGAATGCTTCGATAACAAATCGTTAATAAAACTAATATCTTGTGAGCCCTTTTCGGGCGTCCAAACAAGACACAACGCCTCATTGATGACGTAAGCCTCCCAATGACGGCATTGGGTATGCGATTAACTCCGCTAATAACGCACGTTGCAGTTGCTGTACGTTGTTCGGCAGGTTTGGACGTTGTTTTATCTGTCGCCCAGAGATGTTCTATCGATGAGTGGTCGGGCGTGCGTGACGGACAGGGCAGTATCCCAAGTGGCTGTCTTCTGAGGAGATGGTCAACTGGCTGCAGAAGGGGATCACTGTAACGATTGGCAATGTGTTGGGGCCAGATTGGTTGCTTTGTATACCCTCTATGCATTTTCATCATGTTATAACATCAAAGTGCTTTGTTTTTCCTAAGATTCACGAAGAAAGGTTTTTCTCAAAATGCACGGACAGTCAGTCAATACTGCTACCTGGCTGATGATGTACCACCAAATCCCTGTCTCAAAGATTAACCATAATTCTAAATACGATCAAGGAAGGACTTTCTTTATATTCATAGAAAGTATTTGAGGCGAGTGGAATTTATACTACGTGGATTCTCAAAATCTCTTGACGTTTTACAATCTCAGAAAAGAACCTGTTTCAGTTCAGTCAAAACATTTGAGTTGATCCACGAAGCTTTTCTAACAAAACAGGGTGCCAAATGATATAGTCACATAGGTTCAGGTACATTTGTCACAACTGAAAGCAAATGTCATCAGAAGTTTACTGAGAAATGCTGGACCTCATTGGTAGCATCAATGTAAAATTTAGTACTTCGGCCGGAGGTAGGCTACCGCTATCCTTCTTGATGGTCTTTTTCTTAATGCATATGAATCAGAATGTCTGCTCGGATTGGCAACGTCAAACTTTGGTAATTTGACCAAGACGTTTAAAGCTTCGTGATCAGGCATATTGATGATCTGATATCGTTCAATAACCATCAAATGGACAATTCCCTTCTGCTGATTTACCTACCCGAACAAGAAATATAGGTGACCAATGAGACCGCGAATATGGAATGGATTTTGTCACTTTTATCTAATTGAGCAATGGTTTTGAACCTGAATTAAGTTTTCTTTCATCTAGGTATGTAACATATTAAGCAATCTAAAAATGTATGCTTTCTTTTGATCAGTAGTTTACTTTCACTGGCATTTTATGATATAAGTACAGTGTATGTTTATGGAAAAAACATGCCTTTCAACCGTATTATCGGGAGAAGAAGAACAGGTGTGGAAACATAAGTGATTGATAGTGCTGAAAAGCACATACATGTATTCTGTATGCGCTCCGGATGCTGAACTTGATATAACATCTGCAAACTAGTTTCTTTCTGTGCCCAAAGAACATGCAGAGCTTTATCGTATGAGCACAACATGGCGATTTAAAGAGCGGAGAAATTAATGCTTACATTTTGCAGTAACGCCCTTTTTTGCGCTCGTTTGTATGAAAAGAACTGTCATAAATAACTGGACCAATACTGTGACGCAAAAAGTTATCATGAATTGTCACTGAATTTAAATGTTGAAAACAGTGGCCCCATGATCGCTGTTATTTCAGATGATCAAAATGCTGCGTTTCTGAGAAGAACACCACGCTCCCTGTACAGAAGCCGAGCATCATCAGTTGTCGTCACCACACTGTCGATGATAAGATGTGCAGCTTCCTGCCGAGAAGAACCGCGATGTGCGGCCATCAGTTACACACGAGAAACACATCAATGTAAGCTGGTTGGACCATTCAAGAGTGGTACAAAGGTAGCTTCAGAGGACCTTCTGTTGGTTACACAACGATACTGAGGAATTCATCAACATGTGCATTCTGCATTCATGCATAACTCATTGAGTGAGTGAGTTTGGATTTACGCATCTTTTAGCAATATTCCATCAGTATCGCGGCGGGGGACATCAGAAATGGGCTTCACACATTGTACCCGTGTCGGGATTCGAACCCGGGTTTTCGGCGTGATGAGCGAACGCTTTAACCACGAGGCTACCCGACCGCCCCATAACTCTTTGATGATTATTGCATGTTTTGTGACAGGTGCCACCGGTTGGGGCAGGATACGTTCATCTTTCTTTACATTGATTCGTAAATGCAAGCTCATGATATAGTCGGACTCTGCTTTTAGCAGATATTTCTTTTGATTATGGAAAGTGTTTTTCGTAGTTATACTTTAATTTGGAATAAACATATTGGTCCAGAGTCCTGACTAAGCATGAAAAGTTTCCAGAATGGACTTATAAATGCGCAAATGTGTATGACTGGACACAATTAATTGTAGCATCAGGGGAACTTCTGTTGGTTACAGGTCAAGTTACGTTTCGGTTTCAGTTCTTAGATACCTTCTAAGAAATACTTGATCCAATGCCATGCCTTTTCCTAACTGTTTCATAAAGATTTCAGTGTCATCATCAGACAAACATACATATCACAGCTCAGATTACCTCATAATCAGTCTGGCAAATCCAGAAGACGACATTTACAGAGCCAAATACTATAGAGAACGAAATGTGTAGGAATTTCAAAATGCCTTTCGTGACTTCCATATTGAAAATCAGATTCGAACAGATTAAGATGTCATCGTTGATGAGATTAAGCATTTGAATTTCAGATCCATTGGTTTTTGAGGTGATGCCAGGAAATTAGAAGCATGGGCAAAGCACAAGGTCAAATACAGGTCAAAATTCAAAATATCTCGTAAATCAGAACATATTTGTTGAGCCCCAATACCACCTACACATATACTAAATTCGATTACATTTGAAACACCAATGCTTGAGTAATGACTACAAGAAGTTTCATTTTCAGTATGGTAAAAGCGTATACGTCAAATCAAGGCCAAAATATAAACCATCGTACATAACAGAAACTAGTGTGCTGAACCCGACTGCAATTTAAATATGCACCACATTTCTTTACCTTTTGAACAGACATGACACGGTAATGGCCTTAAATACCTTGTACATTGCAGCTCTTATGGTGGCCATGTTGAAAATCATATTGGAACCTCTTGAAAAAAATAGGGGTGTCATCATTAGTGAGATGAAATATGAAGTTTCAGCTCCATTCATTACATGGTTTCTGAAGAGATGTAAACAGTACTAGGAAAATCACGGAACATTCGCGTTGAGCCCAACAAATAACTACACATATATAATAGCAACACACCCGTGAAGATCCGTGGAAGAATAGGTCTTCCGCAACCTATGCTTGCCGTAATAATAATAAAAATAATAATAATGAAGTCCATTTCTTTAGCGCGATTTCCGTCTACGTAGTCGCTCATAGCGCCTCACACAGGGTCATAGACACATCTAAAGAGAAGAGTCTTTAGTTTGTCTTGAAAGTGTCCAGAGTTGGAGATTGTCTAATTTCCACTGGAAGGGAATTCCAGAGCACAGATACAGTGTGAGCAAAAGTTCTGTTGCCGAATGCTTTGAGTGAGACCATAGGGACACTAAACTGGAGTTTATGAGCTGGCTGGTGTAGGTGCTATCAATATATTTTGAATCTAATTTACCCGTGAAGGTCCGGGATAGAAAAGGTCTTTAACAACCCATGCTTGCTGTAAAAGGCAACTAACGGGATTGGATGGTCAGGCCCGCTTCCTTGGTTGTTGATGCACTTCACTGTCTCCCAATTGATGCTCATGATGTCAACCATGGGATTGTCTGGATGCAAATACCAAAAACATAGTTTTTACAACAACGTCAACTCCTAAAATGAAAATAAATAACATTCATTTATTATAAATGACCTGGACATTATCTGTAAATAAGGTAACGTCAGTAGTTTTGTTAGAAAACTTGTCCCCATTGCAGACACTATGCACGAAGTAAGAGATCCGTAACCCTTTATAAATATACTTTACGGCCCCATTGTTCGAAACCAGTCTCTACACTTTTAATAGTGTGTAAAATATAGGATTATAATTGATATAAATAATTATTTGTCCATCGTGAAATAATGCTTTTAGTCGCCCCCAAAGGTGCTGTCAGTAATTAACTGCAACTCTTGATGTATCTTGTACTTGACCTGCATTGGAACTAACCATTACAAATGCAGGATAAGTTCCGGATGATTTCGGAATGACGTCCTCTGTTCGTGATACTATCGTTTCACGAGAACAGATTATCTGTAACATCACCCTAGTCGCTATCTTATCTCTAAATAATGCATATACTCTCTGTACATGCATTTCTGTAACCTAGATACAACCCTGATATACACTGATTACCTTACTGATAACCATTGCAGTTGAAATATATCTGTTAGGAGAATTACATCAAGGGAGAACATAGAAGCAATGCATTGTCACGTGAGTTGTACTCAATGCCTTTCTTGAACTACTCTGAAATTGTATTTAGACTATACATTTATCTGTTTTGGTTTGGTATTTTGATTTGGTTTTGGGCTCATAGGTTCTTCAAGGAAAATCATACACCTGAAGATGTGCTTGCATTCAAACATGTATCCAGAGATGTTGATGAATCTTTAATGTTGATGCAAAACAACACGTAATCAAACCTTTATTAAGGGTTCCGGGCGAGTGGGACGATCCCTAAAAAGTGTTCAGAATCAGCATTACATTTTTGTCTAATTCAAGAGGATGACATCGAAGTTCAATATGCATGCTCAAGACTTTAGAGCAAATCGTATTTTTGACACAGTTGCCATTATTGGAGCCCATCTATGAAATAAAAAACTATTTTATTCCCAACCATTTACAAAGGATCTTTGCCAGTTAGGAACATCTACGCTAAAGTATCAAGAGGGAACCAAATGCAGTATGCGTAATTTGGATACTTGAACTACCTCATGAACCGACTCGTAAAGATCCAGGTTAGAATAAGTCTTAAGCAACCCATGCTTGTCATAAGAGGCGGATGTGCTTGTCGTAAGAGGAAACTAACGGGATCGGGTGGTCAGGTTCGCCGACTTGGTTGAGTGCGGCGTAAAACAGCAAACAGACAAAAATCACGTCGTGTGACTGTGGCAGTTTGTGGACATTCGTGATCGCACTGACTTGTGTATAGGGCCTGTTATGTATTGTTACTGCCACATAGTTGACACATTGTATTGTATTTTATGATTGTAAACGTAATCCTGTTTATGTTAACATGATTTGTTACCGATTCATTGATCATGTATGGTTATTTACCTATTTCACATTTTTATTCAGTAGGTACCGATTTCTGAGTTAAACTTAGCGTTTCTATTTGGCAATAAACAGATAACAATATTTTATCATTCATGTTATTCACAGGTGCTCATGGTACTAGTTTGTGTTATTAGGTTCAATTACGGTAAGACACTGTACTTTATAAAGCGGATATGTACATGCAAGGATAGCTTATATTATATACACTCTTTACAAAATCAAGTTTACCCATGAAGATCCGGGCTTGAATTGTTCTTCATCAATCCATGCTCGTCGTAAGAGGCGACTACAGGGATGGGGTGGTCATGCTCGCAGGTTGATGTATGTCATCGTATCCCAATTAGGTAACTCAAGATATCAATCAATGGATGTCTCGATTATATACAGACCACCGTCATATAGCTTGAATATTGCTGCGTGTGACGTTAAACAATAAACCAATAAACAAAAATACCTTTAACTACCTTTTTCGTCCATGTGAAATGGGGATCTAGGCCCGTGTAAGAATTCACTATACGACCTACATTGTGCTCTGACTACTCAAGAACTTACTGCTGCTTTACTACTACTCATTGTGTTTTGATTTCTCCAGAAGTTACTGCTGCTTTACTACCATGCATTGTGTTCTGACATCTCCAGAACTTACTGCTGCTTTACTACCATGCATTGTGTTCTGACATCTCCAGAACTTACTGCTGCTTTACTGCCACTCAGTGTGTTCTGACATCTCCAGAACTTATTGCTGCCTTACTGCCACTCATTGTGTTTTGACATCTCCAGAACTTACTGCTGCTTTACTACCACTCAGTGTGTTTTGACATCTCCAGAACTTACTGCTGCTTTACTACCACTCATTGTGTTTTGACATCTCCAGAACTTACTGCTGCTTAACTACCTCTCATTATGTTCCGACATCTCCAGAACTTACTGCTGCTTTACTACCACTCATTGTGTTTTGACATCTCCAGAACTTACTGCTGCTTTACTACCACTCAGTGAGTTTTGACATCTCCAGAACTTACTTCTGCTTTACTGCCACTCATTGTGTTTTGACTTCTCCAGAACTTACTGCTGCTTTACTACCACTCAGTGAGTTTTGACATCTCCAGAACTTACCGCTGCTTTACTGCCACTCATTGTGTTTTGACATCTCCAGAACTTACTGCTGCTTTACTACCACTCAGTGTGTTTTGACATCTCCAGAACTTACTTCTGCTTTACTGCAACTTATTGTGTTTTGACATCTCAAGAACTTACTGCTGCTTTACTACCACTCATTGTGTTTTGACATCTCCAGAACTTACTGCTGCTTTACTACCACTCATTGTGTTTTGACATCTCCAGAACTTACTTCTGCTTTACTGCCGGTCAGTGTGTTTTGACTTCTTCAGAACTTACTGCTGCTTTACTACTACTCAGTGTGTCTTGACATCTCCAGAACTTACTTCTGCTTTACAACCACTCAGTTTGTTTAGACATCTCCAGAACTTACTGCTGCTTTACTACCACTCAGTGTGTTCTGACATCTCCAGAACTTACTGCTGCTTTACTACCACTCAGTGTGTTTTGACATGTCCAGAACTTACTGCTGCTTTACTACCACTCATTGTGTTCTGACATCTCCAGAACTTACTGCTGCTTTACTACCACTCATTGTGTTTTGACTTCTCCAGAACTTACTGCTGCTTTACTGCCGGTCAGTGTGTTTTGACTTCTTCAGAACTTAGTGCTGCTTTACTACTACTCATTGTGTTTTGACATCTCCAGAACTTACTGCTGCTTTACTAACACTCATTGTGTTTTGACATCTCCAGAACTTACTTCTGCTTTACTGCCGGTCAGTGTGTTTTTACTTCTTCAGAACTTACTGCTGCTTTACTACTACTCAGTGTGTCTTGACATCTCCAGAACTTACTTCTGCTTTACAACCACTCAGTTTGTTTTGACATCTCCAGAACTTACTGTTGCTTTACTACCACTCAGTGTGTTTTGACATGTCCAGAACTTACTGCTGCTTTACTACCACTCATTGTGTTCTGACATCTCCAGAACTTACTGCTGCTTTACTACCACTCATTGTGTTTTGACTTCTCCAGAACTTACTGCTGCTTTACTGCCGGTCAGTGTGTTTTGACTTCTTCAGAACTTACTGCTGCTTTACTACTACTCATTGTGTTTTGACTTCTCCAGAACTCACTGCTCCTTTACTACCACTCATTGTGTTCTGACATCTCCAGAACTTACTGCTGCTTTACTGCCACTCAGTGTGTTTTGACATCTCCAGAACTTACTGCTGCTTTACTACCACTCAGTGTGTTCTGACATCTCCAGAACTTACTGCTGCTTTACTACCACTCATTGTGTTTTGACTTCTCCAGAACTAACTGCTGCTTTACTGCCGGTCAGTGTGTTTTGACTTCTTCAGAACTTACTGCTGCTTTACTACTACTTATTGTGTTTTGACTTCTCCAGAACTTACTGCTGCTTTACTGCCAGTCTGTGTGTTTTGACTTCTTCAGAACTTACTGCTGCTTTACTCTCACTCATTGCGTTTTGACTTCTTCAGAACTTACTGCCACTCATTGTGTTCTGACATCTCCAGAACCTACTGCTGCTTTACTACCACTCATTGTGTTTTGACTTCTTCAGAACTTACTGCTGCTTTACTACCACTCATTGTGTTTTGACTTCTTCAGAACTTACTGCTGCTTTACTGCCACTCAGTGCCTCTTGTCCCCAGGTCCGATCAGACATGTGTTCTCTTGATAGATTGCACTGAAGGCAATATATAATCAACAAGGTTTGAATGACATTTAACTGAAAGAAGTTATTCTAATGAACACGACTTCACTTCTATTACTTGACAAGACGTGTTAACACCCATCTTACAGATTCTAATGTATGACATAGAGTCACAGAAATGCTCTACTGTATAATACCGTCACTGACGGGCTTAATTGTCCAAATAACAAAAGGGTCCGCTGTACAACCAAAGCGCACGTAAAATATATGTACATGCCTGTAACAGCGGTCTGGCCTTGCACTGGGAAGGGTTGTCATTCCGGAACGTTTGAATACAGAAGCAGAATTCCCAACATTTGGAGTCATGCAGTCTCACAAGATACATGCGGTTAGACCCGTATATAACCGTAACTGCTGCACCTGAAAACAGGCAGAGAATGCGTGCCTGCGACAGATTGACGACTCTAAAACTGAACTAATGGAGGACATTGGACACTCACAACAGGTGAATACCACGAGTGCATTTTGAAAAATGAGTTACAAATTACCAAAGTACCACGTAAACCATAAAAGATTACACTTATATAGCTCTCTCTCACTCTCTTTCTCTCTCCCCCACTTCCTCTTTCTCTCTCTCACTCTCTCTCTTTTTCTCTCTCTCTTTCTCTCTCTCCCTGTCTCTCTCTTTCTTTCTTCTCTCACTCTCTCTCTCTCTCTCACTGGGTGTGTGGCAGATGATCAAACCTTCGACCTTCTGTTCTCTGGGCAGACGCACAGTTCACTGCGTCACGGAGGCAGTCTGTGAAACGTTGTGACGTTGTGTATTATGTCACTTTTATCAATATTCCTGCAACATTTCAACGGAAGACACTAGAAATGGATTCCACAGATTGTACTCATTTAGGGTATCGAACCCAGGTATTCGGCGTGAAGACCTTTGTGGAGGTGTGGCGTAGATCTATTTAGGTCATAGTGTTTTAGTGCTGATTTTGAGACAGCTTCTTTCATCTGATTATCCGAGTACGTTGCGAAACTATTAAAACGAGTTGATTTCATTATTCCCAGTCATCTTTCTTATAGACCTTTATACCTACACGATCGCCCAATCACTTTGAAGAATGGCTGGCATACTCTATATCTTCTCTGAAAATGTAGCTTCTCAAACTTAACTTAGTTACACACATTATTGTATCAATGCTACGACCTTATGAGTCTACAAATAATGTTCAACAAATAGGTACAAAACTACACCACATGGAAATATATTGATGTGGCACGCTAAAGCTCGATGTCGAGTAAATTGTTAATCAGTATTAAAGGTCAGGTGAGGTGAAGTGTTGCACTTATATAGCGACGTGCATGTACGTGTGTGTGTTTGTATGGCTGCTTGTACTAGTCCGGACTAATGCCGATTTATAGTGCTAGCTCACTGAGATACCATGCCGCAGTTTAATATGAATACCCCACTCAGACACAGTATACTGACTCCGAGCCGACCAGTCCTTGTTTTAGCCCCTTAATGCCGAGCGCCAGACAGGGTAACAACAAGTACCATCTTTAAACGTCTTTTGGTATGACGCGGTCGGGGATCGAACCCCGGACCTTTTGCTCTCCGGGCGGACGCTCAACCACTAGACCACGGAGGCGGTCCAGTATTATAGCGTTCCATGATAACGTATGTTGGAAATCAAAACAATGAAATCAAGTCTACGTCATCTAAAGCACGTCCCGAAACACATTTCCTCTTCTGATATTGCTTCTATGTATCTAATACAAATGCATTAGTCGCCATGTTGGTTTAAGTACCACGTCCTACGCGAGTGATCTAGGGTGATCTCACAACACATTGTAAAGTGCCTCATTCCCAAGTACCCCAAGAGAATGTAACATGACTTGGGAGATATCAGCTGATGAAGATGCATTGATCCTATCCGACACTTGGCACAAGCCTTTCCGTTCCAATTTCAAATATTATTCTTCAGACGTAAATAACTAAACAATTCTTCATTCTTTCTCGTCAATTCGTACAGTGCATACAGCTTCATGCCAAACAGATGCTCATCGTAAACTCTAAATAGTAGCTCTACCAAATAAAGCAGTTACTATGTATGACGTCATACGGGACCAATCAGGAACCACTTACCATTTTAGAAATTTCTCACGGTCCGATGTTCAGCATCCCGTAATTCCATAACCAGAAAAACATACAAAACCATTACATTTTTAATTTTTATTCATTTGTAACATCATTAAATACTCAGTCTACACAAGTGGTGCATGGAGCTCAATTTAAAAATTAATTTTACCTACTTTTCTCCGTTTTCGTTATTACTTTGCGCGTGATTATCCTAGTATTTGAACATCACGTGATCTAATCCAATATAGAAGATAGGTGTCCGGTGTAATACATGTGTACCCTTTGGAGGTACTTCTTACTCGATACAATATATATGAGAACACTATACAATTGCAAAAACAGAAAAACGTGAAGCGTCCGGTGCAGACAATTTAACGTTAACATTATGTCCCCATTGTTCAACGTGAGTTATTTTCTTTATTAAAATATGTGTGTACACGTTGGTGTATACGTATTAATAATGAAGGGCATTGTGGTATTATTTTATTGTATGTTTCGCCCTGAAATGGCGCACGGTAAAAATAAATACACATTAGTGTCCTTTTTAGGTGCCACAGGCAACTTCCATGAGCAAGTAGGCAAGTACAAATATGATCTCTGAATTGGAGGTTTACATTTTCGGAAACGTCGAGCGGAACAGCGTAAGCTAAACAAGATTCATGAACATATTGACAGGTAACACGATTGTTAAGTATGTATTTATAACATATATAAATAAAAACGATACAAAACCAACACTTTCCATCGCCACAAGAAATCGCCACTAAAAGCAGTGTCCATTATACGATTCCGACTGTGTCATGAGCATTTGTTTATGAATCACTATCAAATAGTAATTTTACCAGGTGTTTGCGAAAAGGTGAGCATGTCTTGCCCCATCGGTGGAATGCGTCACAAACACATGCAAAGACAAGTCCATTGTTCACCTAAAAGAATTAACGTCAGGCCGCAGAAGTAAAATATATGATCAAGATATTATACATATATGGTAGACATTCAGAGGAATTTTTCAATATGAAACATCACTTGTCAACAGAAATACTATAATGTTTAAATAGAGTTTTCACACCTCCTTACTCTCTGGCACATGTTTTAATGGATCGGGTGGTCATGCTCGGTGGATCATTGCTAATGCTATCAATCATTGGATTGTCTGGTACAGACTCTATTGTTTAGAGGACAACGTCATATGGTGGGAGTATCTGCGACGTTAGGCAACAAACTGCTTTTGGACAAGAATGTACGTGTAACCTGGTAACAATGTGTATTTGGCATTTTCACCTACCTCAAACATGTTTTAAATGACACCATTCATATTGTTTAATTGGTAGGTGCTACCGGTAGAAGAGAACAGGCATACCTCTTTCTTCGCTAGTTTGCTTTTCCGCCACACGGAATCTACGGTATATACTAAATGAAATAGCAATAAATCTAACAATCGTATACAATGTTACAGTACACTTATGTGGTCAAATCACATTTTAATACCCATAGGGTTAGAAATAACAATTCATAAAATGTGTATGTGGACTAGTTTATAAATCACTTCACGTGCACCAGTGTATTGTTCACGTCATCCGGACAGCATGGATGACATCATTCGATTCTTATTGCGACGTAAGGTCGAAATTCCGTCTCACTAGATTGCCTTGAACAGTGCAGCCACGAGTGAAACTAACACGATTTCCACGTGAGGTACTAGATGATACATTATTTTGTATGGGGCGGCCACGTGTGCAAGTATCACGTGTTTCACGTGAGGTACAAGATGATACATTGTCTTGAATTGTGCAGCCACGAGTAAAATTATGCGTGTGTGCGTGCTTGCGTGCGTGCTTGCGTGCGTGCGTGCGTGCGTGCGTACGTGTGATGTGACCAGGGCAGGTTGCATTGGCAACTTCAGTAACCATTATGGTGAGGAACCACGCACACTCCAACGATATGTGGCGAGTGTAGACGAACAAAGAATTATGGCCTGGACCGGACATTGATCCGAGAAAAGTGTTCTTAAAAACAAAGAATCCTGCGTTGTGTTTACACTAATCCAGAAAATGCGGGGATAACATGGATGACAGATCAGTTTAATTTGGATATAAAGTTTTCATTGTTTGACCATCATATAATAATTTATAATTATGTATTTCTTGTTTCAAATGTGACACCTTATTAAGATCATTTGCATTTACATGCGCATATGAACCGATATCATGTGACTGAGCAATGGGATATAAAGCGTCTGTAATACAAACTGAAAGAAGCCGCTTTTATAGTTCAAAACTTAATATAATATAAATTCATTGAAGAAAAATATATTCAGATATTCGAGTACTAGTATTTAGTTTGCGAACATGTTTGGAATGGAGGATATTTAAATATCGTTATGTGAATCATCACTAGAATACATGCTAGGAGAAATAATCAGAGTCTTTCCTGTACGATTTTGACTGATTTCAGGTTCTTCTTAATGGAAATATGTATTTTGTTCATAATCATAGATTTGAAGGGTATAAAGTGAACCATTTTCAGATAAAACATGCTATTCTCCGAACTGTTCAGGTTTTACACACAATCGTAAACAGCCTTAGGACCTTTGGTTGGAGTTTGCTTTTCTGGAAGCTCAAAGCCAAACACTTTCTAGCATTTTCTTGAGATAAAACAAGCTTTTCTTCTTCGAAAAGCCCATGACACCCCCCCACCCCCCCCTCAACTGTCCGCTCACCCCACCCTAATCCACCCCCACCTCAGCCCCTAACTAGTAAAGGTTGGTCCATAGAGTGCATCTGGTATATTTGGAAGTTTGTTTGGTATCAGTTATCAACAGAACAGAGTGGTTTAACTTTACACTTAATGATTGTTAAAGTGATAAGAACATGACAGACATAAACACATAAATAAACGATGTTGACTTCCAAACTACAGTCACATAATACACTAAGGACATTCATAGATAAAGATAATTTCCTTTTAAAGATACTTTGTTGGGGCATGATAAGCTGATAGTGATATCTAAATATTGAATTTCCTGAGTGCCACCCAAAAGGATGTCATTGCCCACCATCATCAACAAAGATGACGTGAAAGAGCACACACGAGGTGGGTTTAACTTGTGAAATTGTTAATGTAGCTAACCAGTTCTCCTGTGTTTTTACTTTCAAAAAAATTAATATTTATTATAAATAGTTATACTTATGCTGTAAAAACTCTTTACCTGTACCTTTACAACGACAGTCGAACAGGATTGCATTCAACGAAACAAGAAGCAGCCAGTCAGCAAGACAGTCACGTGAGCAGTCGTTGGCGCCATTGGTACTGTTTATCAAGTAGAGGTTCATAGAAATATCATTTACGCAATGCGTATACACGTGAAGAAATCACGTGCTTATGTATATTATCCCCACACAACCTATAAACCCGTGAAGATCCGGGGTAGAATAGGTCTTCAGCAACCCATGCTTGCCATAAAAGGCGACTGTGCTTGTCGTAAGAGGCGACTGACGGGATCAGGTGGTCAGGCTCGCTGACTTGGTCGATGCTCAGGATATTAATCACTGGATTGTCTGGTCCAGACTCGATTATTTACATACCACCGTCATATAGCTGGAATATTGCTGATTGCGGCGTTAAACAACAAACTAACCAACTGATTAGTTATTTTGACACTCGAGTTACTTTGTAATGATTATCTATTTTCATTCGCATCGTAATATGTTTGTATGAAAATCAGAGTAGAAAGAGTGACTTTTGTCCTCTGGACTCATGGCAAAATGATAGTGTGTGGTGCAGCTAACACATCTCGAACTCGTGAAATAAACATGACGACCTCGAGGTCTCCAAGCCACGAGTTGACTGACCAAATTAGTAAAATAGACAGATGTGTTTCATGTTTTGCAATGAAGTTGATTTACGATACCAAAATTCTGACATTGAATATACTATCACACTGTATGTATATGCTGCCGAGGTTATGATAAAACTATTTATTTCGGAAATAGAATCATACGACAAAATGCGAATTCGAGTGTATTACAAGCATACTCTATTTGGACCTCCTCACATTTGGCACCATCTGTAGCCGACTATATATATATAGAGAGAGAGACAATCGTTTCACGATAACAGATGCTCTTTATCTAATCTCTAAATAATACATTGATACTCTTTGTACATGTATCACTCTAACTTTCTAATGTCCTGATATGGTAATTGTACATATATAGGAAGATTAAATATATATCTAGTATATATATATATATAGTTTGTTTTTCCCTGAAATATACCGATTACATTGGAACTATCAATCGCAGTTGAAATACATCTTTGAGGAGAGTTGCAACAAGGGAGAACATAGAAGCAATCAGCAATGCATTTTCACGTGAGTTGTTCTTCCACTAACTGTTGTTTAATTTGTTAAGGTTTTGATTTGGGGCTCAAAGGATCTGAAGGTTCTGTTTTTTGCATTCATACATGTACCTGACCCCTGAGGATCTGGGGTAGAATAGGTCTTCAGCAACCCATGCTCAGATTCCCGACATGGGTACAATGTGTGAAGCCCATTTCTGGTGTCCCCCGCCGTAATATTGCTGGAATATTGCTAAAGGCGGCGTAAAATCAAATTCACTCACTCACTCACTGTACAAGTAACATCCATGTTCTTTTTCTTCACAGGTGATCATGGTACTAAGTTGTGCTATTACGACCAACTGCGGTAAGAAAATGAACTTTATCAAGAGCATAGCTTATATTATGTATACCTTTTTCATCTTTTTTTATTATGGGAGTCTGGGCCCGTATGAGCATTTACATTTTGAGTGGCACAGTGGTTTGACTTATCCAGGAACTTACTGCTGCTTTACTACAACAACGTTCCACACGTTCCATTCAGACTTTTGTGTATGAACACCCACTTCACTCATACTCCCATGTTCAACCTGGGTAGGTAAAACACTGAAACTATGAGATACTATGTCACAGTTCAACATGGATACCCAACATTGTGCTCACTTCGAGTCAGCCGGTCCTTGTTTTATTTTTATTCCGAACGTCAGACAAGATGACAAGTACCATCTTTTTCAGTATCATCCAATCATAAATCTTTTGCACTATCTATGTAAATATATTGCGCGTCTTAACAGATAGAACAGTCAGCGTCCTGTGCTCCGTGATCGGTGATCTCGTACATTATTTGTATAAATCCCTGATATTGTCCAAGCAGGAATGGAGCTGTCTCTTAACCCCTCAGGTTTTGAATTACACAACTGTATATGCACTTGCGTTCTTTGAAGTGAATACTGTTCAAAACGTAAGTCAGGTGTGTAATAGGTGGAACACAGAAAAATCTGTAACTACTTGAGTCCGTCAGTAAGGCAATACGGATTACAATGAGCTATTACAAAAGTAATTTGATGCAAGGAACTATCAAAATCTCATAATACAGACGTCCTTCTCACGAAATGACAGACCTTGCAAAGTTGTACAGGGATTTACACTCAGTTAATGATTTATCCGGATTAATTTGAGTTTCACCATTTGAAGATATCTATTATTTCAGTTGCACCAGGTCGTGTGTACAAAATATGGAGGCCTGAAACAATATCACACACATCTTCATTCACTTTCAAAGTAAAGACATGTGATGACATACATTTATATGCGGTCCTGAAACCATCTGACGGAGTCTTTGAATACGTACTACGAGGATACAATGGAAAACGTGGATTCATCAGATACAACCACCTTACAATCTTAGATGAAGGAAGACCCGCCTCGCTGGAAGGATGTCGTGACTTTCAACCCTACTGGACCAGCTGGGGGGATGGAGTTCTGTCTACAGGAACAGGGTGGACAGTTGGTCAGGATGTCCTGATGGAGTACAACACCACAACTGCAAAACTTCATCTCATTCGGATATCTCCTAAAATGGTGCGCGTTGCAGCAGTTTATATTCTCGGTATGTAGCAGTCGGGGGTATGAGGTATCGATGGTTCATAAGCATCTCACACCTAAATTGCAAATCTGCATCTATTATGGATAACTACTGTGACAAAGAGATGTTGCCCATATTATATTTTTGGTATGTGGGTACGAGGTATTGACGATTCATAAGCATTCACACTTAAATTGTTTCGGAATAAGGAAAGCAAATGGTTCTAACCTAATAATGTAAGCATGACTTAATTAATAACTACTTATCAAAAGAAAGTAAACATCGACTTGGCCTGCCGATGAAAAGAAAGCTATAAAACGTACACATCTCATTTGAAATGTTGTTTGAAGTGTAATTTATTGTTCATTTATGATGCAAGAAGCCGAAAAACCCAACAATTTCATTGCACTAGGTAAGGATTATCAAAAGCAATTAAACATATCCAGGGTCATATCCGTCATATTCCAAAACAGAAACAGACAGAAGTCTGATGACAAAGTTTCTGAATGCTTCGATAACAAATCGTTAATAAAACTAATATCTTGTGAGCCCTTTTCGGGCGTCCAAACAAGACACACCGCCTCATTGATGACGTAAGCCTCCCAATGACGGCTTGGGTATGTGATAAACTCCGCTAATAACGCACGTTGCAGTTGCTGTATGTTGTTCGGCAGGTTTGGATGTTGTTTTATCTGTCGCCAAAGCTATTCGCAGAGATGTTCTATCGATGAGAGGTCGGGCGTGTGTGACGCACAGGGCATCTGGGGTACGTTATTGATGTTGGGAAAGTCCTGTAATATTCGAACATTGTGGGACCTGGCATTTACCTTTTGGAACAGTATCCAACGTGGCTTTCTTCTGAGAAAGAGATGGTCACTGGCTGCATAAACATATCACGTAACGTTGGGCGTTCAAATTTCCACAGATGAAGGCAAGACATGCCTATCTTTCGCCACCAATTGGCGATGTGTTGGTGCCCAATCGGTTGCTTTGTATACCCTCTATGCATTTTCATCATGTTATAACATCAAAGTGCTTGGTTTTTCCCAAGATCTACGACGAAAGGTTTTTCTCAAAATGCACGGACAGTCAGTCAAAACTGCTACGTGGCTGATGATGTTGAGCGTGTTATATATTGCTGGATCAACAAATGTACCACCAAATCCCTGTCTCAAAGATTAACCATAATCCTTAATACATCAAGGAAGGACTTTCTTTATATTCACAGAAAGTATTTGAAACGAGTGGAATTAATACTACGTGGATTCTCAAAAACTCTTGACGTTTTACAATCTCAGAAAAGAACCTGGTTCAGTTCTGTCAAAACATTTGAGTTGATCCACGGATCTTTTCTAACAAAACAGGGTGTCCATTGATATGGTTACATATCTATTTTCAGAGGTTCAGGTAAATTTGTCACAACTGAAAGCAAATGTCATCTGAAATGTACTGAGAAATGCTGGACCTCATTGGTAGCATCAATGTAAAATTTAGTACTTCGGCAGGAGGTAGGCATCCGCTGTCCTTCTTGATGGTCTTTTTCTTAATGCATATGAATCAGAATGTCTGCTCGGATTGGCAACGTCAAACCGTGGTAATTTGACCAAGACGTTAAAGCTTCGTGATCAGGTATACTGATGATCTGATATCGTTCAAAAACCATCAAATGGACAATTCCCTTCCGCTGATTTACTCACCCGAACAAGAAATATAGGTAACCAATGAGACCGCGTATATGGAATTGATTTTGTCACTTTTATCTATTTGAGGAATCGTTTTGAACCTGAATTAAGTTTCCTTTCATCTAGGTATGTAACATATTAAGCAATCTAAAAATGTATGCTTTCTTTTGATCAGTAGTTTACTTTCACTGGCATTTTATGATATAAGTACAGTGTATGTTTATGGAAAAAAACATGCCGTTCAACCGTATAATCGAGAGAACAAGAACAGGTGTGGAAACATAAGTGATTGATAGTGCTGAAAAGCACATACATGTATACTGTTTGGGCTCCTGATGCTGAACTTGATATAACATCTGCAAACTAGTGTCTTTCTGTGCTCAAAGAACATGTAGAGCTTTATCGTATGAGCACAACATGGCGATTTAAAGAGCGGAGAAATTAATGCTTACATTTTGCAGTAACGCCATTTTTTGCGCTCGTTTGTATGGAAAGAATTGCCATAAATAACTGGACCAATAAAGTTATCATGAATTGTCACTGAATTCAAATGTGGATAGCAGTGACCCCATGATCTCTGTTATTTCAGATGATCAAAATGCTGCGTTTCTGAGAAGAACACCACGCTCCCTGTACAGAGGCCGAGCATCATCAGTTGTCGTCACCACTCTGTCGATGATAAGATGTGCAGCTTCCTGCCGAGAAGAACCGCGATGTGCGGCCATCAGCTACACACGAGAAACACATCAATGTAAGCTGGTTGGACCATTCAAGAGTGGTACAAAGGTAGCTTCAGAGGATCTTCTGTTGGTTACACAACGATACTGAGGAATTCATCAACATGTGCATTCTGCATTCATGCATAACTCATTGAGTGAGTGAGTTTGGATTTACTCAGCTTTTAGCAATATTCCTTCAGTATCGCGTCGGGGGACACCAGAAATGGGCTTCACACATTGTACCCATGTCGGGATTCGAACCAGGGCCTTCGGCATGACGAGCGAACGCTTTAACAACGAGGCTACCCGACCGCCCCATAACTCTTTGATGATTATTGCATGTTTTGTGACAGGTGCCACCGGTTGGGGCAGGATACGTTCATCTTTCTTTACATTGATTCGTAAATGCAAGCTCATGATATAGTCGGACTCTGCTTTTAGCGGATATTTCTTTTGATTATGGAAAGTGTTTTTTGTAGTTATACTTTAATTTGGAATAAACATATTGGTCCAGAGTCCTGACTAAGCATGAAAAGTTTCCAGAATGGACTTATAAATGCGCAAATGTGGAAGACTGGAAACAATTAATTGTAGCATCAGGGGAACTTCTGTTGGTTACAGGTCAAGTTACGTTTCGGTTTCAGTTCTTAGATACCTTCGAAGAAAATACTTGATCCAATGCCATGCATTTTCCCAACAGTTTCAGAAACAATTCTAATAAGTCATAAAGATTTCAGTGTCATCATCAGACAAACACATATCACAGCTCAGATTACCTCATAATCAGTCTGGCAAATCCAGAAGACGATATTTACAGAGCCAAATACTATAGAGAACCAAATGTATAGGAATTTCGAAATACCTTTCGTGACTTCCGTATTGAAAATCAGATTCGAACAGTTAAGATGTCATCGTTGGTGAGATGAAGCATTTGAATTTCAGATCCATTGGTTTTTGAGAAGATGATGTTAACAGTGCCAGGAAAGAAATCGCTAAATTTAGAAGCATGGGCAAAGCACAAGTTCAAATAAAGGTCAAAATTCAAAATATCTCGTAAATCAGAACATATTTGTTGAGCCCCAATACCACCTACACATATACTAAATTCCATTACATTTGGAACACATTTGGAACTTTCATTTTCAGTATGGTAAAAGCGTATATGTCAAATCAAGGCCAAAATTTAAACCATCGTACAAAACAGAACATAGTGTGCTGAACCCCACTGCAATTTACATATGCACCACATTTCTTTACAGTTTGGACAGACATGACACGGTAATGGCCTTAAATACCTTGTACTTTGCAGCTCTTATGGTGGCCATATTGAAAATCATATTGGAACTGCTTGAAAAAATTAGGGGTGTCATCATTAGTGAGATGAAATGTGAAGTTTCAGCTCCATTGATTACATGGTTTCTGAAGAGGCGATGCTAACAGTAGTAGGAAAATCACAGAACATTCACGTTGTGCCCCACAACTGACTACACATATATAATAGCACCAGACCCGTGAAGATCCGTGGAAGAATAGGTCTTCCGCAAAACATGCTTGCCGTAAAAGGCGACTATACTTGTCCTAAGAGGCGACAAACAGGATCGGTGGTCAGAGTCGCTGATTTGGTTGATGGATGTATTGAGCCCCACTACTAACTACACATAGAACAAATTGCATTACATATTGAACGAAAACAATGAAGTAAGAAGTTTCAGTTTTCAGAGTGGACGAAGTGCTGGGGTAAATCAAGGTCAAAATTTAAAATGGAATACGGAACGCATTTGTTGAATCCCAGGACTAGCTACACATTCACCACATTTCATTACAATTTGAATGACAACGAGTTTCCAAAGTTACCATATTAAAATTGGATTCGAATGTTTGAGACAAATTGAGGTGTCATCATTTGTAGGGACAAACATGTCACGTTTCAGTTCACCAGCCCATTGATGTCTGGGGAGAAAATATTGACCTGGTACATTGCGGTGAATTGCTTGGTTGATATGGGTGTCTAAACCGTCTGTTCTTCATCCATAAGAACGTGTCCTTGTTAATCACACCAATTTCTAAATGCCTCTCAGAGCTGGTATCATCTCAATGATTCGGAATCGTTGGAATCGACTTCGCATTTGGCGGAGATTTCTGTGATTAAGGAAAGGGTTTTTCAGCTTTCGTCATATTTTTTGTAATTTAACACCTCACTCACTTCTGATTGATACTGTCGTCTGTACCTTCCCGACATTCTAAGAAAGCACATACAGTTTGGAATGGGCTCGATTATTCTATTTTTAATACTAATGGTGACTTATTTTTAAAAGAGATATCAATATCGTTGGTACATAGAATATTTTGTTTGCCTGTTTGTTGTTTAACGCCGCACTCAGCAGCGGTCTGTTAATAATCGAGTCTGGACCAGACAATGACATCTTAAGCATAGATCCACGCAATTGGGATCCGATGACATGCATCAACCAAGTCAGCGAGTCTGACCACCCGATCCTGTTAGTTGCCTCTTACGACAAGCATAGTCGCCTTTTACGGCAAGCATGGGTTACTGAAGACCTATTCTACCCCACATCTGTCACTCATTGTCAATAGTCTGATCTTCCACGGATCTTCACGGGTATAGTGTTATTAAGGATTGCCCAAACAATGCTATCAAGTTATAGTTTTAACAAAACGTCAATAATCCTTCTGAAATATCAAATATATTTTTTCCTGAAAACGTTTGATATTTATGAAAACATTTACGATTCAATTTTATAAACAGAACTGTCCACCACGTTGGAAAATGTTTACTAAGTTCAGGTTCGCGAATATCTGAAATGAATTGGTTAGAACATAAAACGTCTGGGTTTACATGATTTGGGAACATAATTTCATGTTCAAATCCAACTTTAATAAATATTTAGCTCGTCAGCGTATTATAAATGGACGTTTCGTAAATGGTGACACCACATTGGATTTCAAAATAAATTCTTTCAATATCATCACAAACCAAAAGAGTTCACATTTTATTTTGTCATGGCAGAATGGATATAAACGCTCTGTATTTTCAACTTAGAGCAAGGTTATCTGTAGATATAACAGAGTACCTTTATCTCATATCAATATATTTTGAATCTAATTTACCCGTGAAGGCCCTGGATACCATGTTTGCTGATTGCCGCGTTAAATGACACATACAATTGAATTTAATTTGTTGATTCTCATTCATTATAATCAACCTGACATGAATGCAAATACCAAAAACATAGTTTTTAAAACGTCAACTCCTTAAATGAATATAAATAATATTCATTTATCATAAATGACCTTGGCATTATCTTTAAATAAAGTAACGTCAGTAGTTTTGTTAGAAAACTTGTCCCCATTGCAGACACTATGCATGAAGTAAGAGTTCCGTAACCGTTAATAAATATACTTTACGGACCCAATGTGTAAAAAAAAGGATTATAATTGATAAAAATAATTATTTGTCCATCGTGAAATAATGCTTTTAGTCGCCCCCCAAGGTACTGTCAGTAATTAACTGCTCCTCTTGATGTATCTTGTACTTGACCTGCACTGGAACTAACCATAAAAATGCAGGATAAGTTCCGGATGATTTCGGAATGACGTCCTCTGTTCGTGATACTATCGTTTCATGAAAACAGATTATCTGTAACATTTCCCTAGTCGCTATCTTATCTCTAAATAATGCATATACTCTCTGTACATGCATTTCTAGATACAACCCTGATATACACTGAATACATCACTGATAACCATTGCAGTTGAAATATATCTGTTAGGAGAATTACATCAAGGGAGAACATAGAAGCAATGCATTGTCACGTGAGTTGTTCCCAATGCCTTTCTAGAACTACTGTGAAATTGTATTTAGACTATACATTTATCTGTTTTGGTTAGGTATTTTGATTTGGTTTTGGGCTCATAGGTTCTTCAAGGAAAATCATACACCTGGAGATGTGCTTGCATTCAAACATGTATCCAGAGATGCTGATGAATCTTTACTGTTGATGCGTTAAACAACACGTAGTCAAACCTATACTGATCACAGGGTTCTGGGCGAGTGGGACGATCCCTAAGAAGTGTTCAGAATCAGCATTACATTTTTTTCTAATTTAAGAGGATGTCATCGAAGTTCAATATGCATGCTCAAATCTTAAGAGCAAATAGTATTTATCACAAAGATTGATATATGAACAAGAGGACTGGTGTCTCACGTTTGGAAGCCCACGATACGTCATGCGTCTAGCTGACACATTTGCCATCATTGGAGTCCATCTATGAAATAAAAACTATTTTATTCCCATCCAATTACAAAGGATCTTGGAGGGGACTAAATGCAGTATGCGTAATTTGGATAATTGAACTACCTCATGAACCGACTCGTGAAGATCTTCAGCAACCCATGCTTGTCGTAAGAGGCGGCTGTGCTTGTCGTAAGAGGCGACTAACGGGATCGGGTGGTCAGGTTCGCCGAGTTGGTTGAGTGCGGCGTAAAACAACAAACAGACAAAAATGCAAACCCTCATGAATCGCTGTCCCATCGCTTGACACCCTTCCCATCCTCCCGGTATAGAGATCTCCATTTTGAGGTGCTTGTTAACTGACTACACGCTTCAAGCAGTTTCCAGAAGGCTGGCTGTGCCTGTATAAGTGCGAGACCAGGGTGGTTCAAGCCCGCCCTCTCCGCTCTGACTCAATTACCTGCCCAGTACGGACGGATTTCGTATCTGGAATCTACGACGTTTCTGCCTGTTTCCAACACGCTTTCCTGGATTTAAGAACGAAGCAAGCGCCTCATTCACGACATGCGACTGTGACAGTTTGTGGACATTCGTGAGCGCACTGACTTGTGTATAGGGCCTGTTAAGTATTGTGGCTGCCACACATTTGACACATTGTATTGTATTTTATGATTGTAAACGTAATCCTGTTTATTTTAACAGGATTTGTTACCGATTCATTGATCATGTATGGTTATTTACCTATTTCACATTTGTATTCAGTAGGTACCCATTTCTGAGTTAACTGTAGCGTTTATAGTTGGCAATAAATAGATAACAATATTTCACATTTATGTTATTTTTATTCACAGGTGCTCGTGATACTAGTTTATGTTATTAGGGTCAATTACGGTAAGACACTGTACTTTATAAATCGGATATGTACATATGAAAGGATATCTTATATTATACACACTCTTTACAAAATCAAGTTTACCCATGAAGATCTGGGCTAGAATTGTTCTTCATCAATCCATGCTCGTCGTAAGAGGCGACTACAGGGATGGGGTGGTCATGCTCGCAGGTTGATGTATGTCACCGTATCCCAATTATGTAACTCAAGATATCAATCAATGGATGTCTCGATTATATACAGACCGCGGTCATATAGCTTGAATATTGCTGAGTGCGACGTTACACAATAAACCAATAAACAAAAATATCTTTCACTACCTTTTTCGTCCATGTGAAATGGGGATCTAGGCCCGTGTAAGAATTCACTATACGACCTACATTGTGCTCTGAATTCTCAAGAACTTACTGCTGCTTTACTACCACTCAGTGTGTTTTGACATCTCCAGAAGTTACTGCTGCTTTACTGCCACTCATTGTGTTCTGACATCTCCAGAACTTACTGCTGCTTTACTGCCACTCATTGTGTTCTGACATCTCCAGAACTTACTGCTGCTTTACTACAACTCAGTGTATTACTGACATCTTCAGAACTTACTGCTGCTTTACTACCACTCAGTGCCTCTTGTCCCAAGGTCCAATAAGACATGTATTCTCTTGATAGATTGCACTGAAGGTATTATATAATCAACAAGGTTTGAATGACATTTACCTAAAAAAAAAAAAGTTATTCTAATGAACACGACTTCACTTATATTCTTTGACAAGACGTGTTAACACCCATCTTACAGATTCTAATGTATGACATAGAGTCACAGAAATGCTCTACTGTATAATACCGTTCACTGATGGCTTAATTGTCCCAACAAACAAAAGGGTCTGCTTTACAACCAAAGCGCACATAAAATATATTTACATGCCTGTAACAGCGGTCTGGGCTTACACTGGGAAGGGTTGTCATTCCGGAACGTTTTACTTCAGAAGCAGAATTCCCAACATTTGGCGTCATTCAGTCTCACACGATACATGCGGTTAGACCCGTATATAACCGTAACTGCTGCACCTGAAAACAGGCAGAGAATGCGTGCCTGCAACAGATTGACGACTCTAAAACTGAACTAATGGAGGACATTGGACACTCACAACAGGTGAATAACACGGGTGCATTTTAAAAAATGAGTTGCAAATTACCAAAGTACCACGTAAACCATAAATTATTACACTTATATAGCTCTCTTTCACTCTCTCTCATGCTCTTTCTCTCTCCCTGTCTCTCACTCTTTCTCTCTCTCTCTTTCTTTCTCTCTCTCTCTTTCTCTCTCTCACTCTCCCTCTTTCTCTCTCTCTTTCTCTCCCCTCTTTTTCTCTCCCCTCTCTCTCTCTTTCTTTCTCTCTCTCACTCTCCCTCTTTCTCTCCCCTCTTTTTCTCTCCCCCTCTCTCTCTCCCTGTCTCTCTCTTTCTTTCTCTCTCTCACTCTCTCTCTCTTTCTCACTGGGTGTCTGGCAGATGATCAAACCTTCGACCTTCTTCTCTCTGGGCAGACTTCCCGACATGGGTACAATATGTGAAGCCCATTTCTTGTGTCCCCCGCCGTGATATTGCTGAAATATTGCTAAAAGCGGCGTAAAACCATACTCACTCACTCACTCTCTGGGCAGACGCACTATTCACTGCATCAAGGAAGCAGTCTGTGAAACGTTGTGACATTGTGTATTACGTCGCTTTTATCAATATCCCAGCAACATTTCGACGAAAGACACTAGAAATGGATTCCACATATTGTACTCATTTGGGGTATCGAACCCAGGTATTCGGCGTGAAGAGAGAATGCCTTAACCTCTTGGCTACTCCACCGCCCCGGTACCTTTGTGGAGGTGTGGCGTAGATCTATTTAGGTCATAGTATTTTAAGACAGCTTCTTTCATCTGATTATCTGAGTAAGTCTCGAAACTATTAATACGAGTTGATTTCATTATTCCCAGTCATCAGTATTTGGAAATCTTTCTTATAGACCTTAATACCTACACGATCGTCCAGTCACTTTGAAAAATAGCTGGCACACTCTATATCTTCTCTGAAAATGTAGCTTCTCAAACTTAACTTAGTTACACACATCATTGTATCAATGCTACGACCTTATGAGTCTACAAATAATGTTCAACATTAGCTATCTGGGACAATCACTTAAAAGTGTTATTCATCATGAATTATCCCACACATCATTATCTTCAGAGACTGTAGACTGTTTTTAGAGGCCTTCTTTATTGTCACCTTGACTTTCACTCACGACAGGAAATTGTAAAGGTACCCGATTGTCCAAGCGTAAATTGAGATGTTTCCAAGCTCCTCGGGTTTTGAATTACACAACTGTATATGCACATGCTTTTTGAGAAGTGCATACTCTTCAAATCTAAAGCAATGCAACATGTATAACACAGTAACTACTTGTGTCTCTCGGTAATGCCATACGAATTTTAGTAAGCTGTTACTAAAGTAATTTGATGCAAGGAATTATTCAAACCCATGGTATAAACGGAGGTTTTTCTCACGAGATGATCTCAATGATTTTCCAGCGTTAATCTGCGTAACACATTTTGCAGATACTTATTATTTCAGTCGCATCACTTCATGTGAAAAAACAGGGGAAGCTTTGTATACTCGAAACAACATAATTGTTATTAACTTTCAAAGTAAAGGCATGTGGTGACATACATCTTGTTCTGAACATGTTCCCACCTCACGGACTTATCAGAGCCTATGAATACGTACTACGAGGATACAAGGTACATCGTGGATTCATCAGAGAGAACGATAAAGTTTTTGTTGAAGGAAATCCCGCCTTTATGGTACCATGTGATCACTTTCACTACTGGGTTAGCTGGAAGGATGGAGTTATGTCCAGTGGATCAGGGTGGACATTTGGTCAGGGTGCTGATGGAGTACAACACCGAAATTGCAAAACTTCATCTATTCTGCACAACTTCTAGGGTGGCGCACGGTAGAGCACATTATATTTTCGGTTTGTAGCATTTAGGGGTATGTGATATTGGTGAATCTTAAGCCTTCAACAAATACACTGAACCGCAAAGAAAGGTCACCCCAAGTAACATTGCATGAAAAGTTGTCATTTAAATATCTGGGTAATTTTTGTCAAAGGTTCTAAAATTTAAAAAAAACCTTGTGCGCAAAAATGAAATTTGATGATTAAAAAAACAAAGCAGATGACAATAAAACCGATCGCCCAAACGCATCACGGCAGCAGCCATGGTACCCCGATGCACATGTGTTCCGTGCAAATTGAGATGCACAAGCGTTCCCCCATTTCTTGCCCTATAAAAATCCACCCAGATCGGATAACATTCATTCGTTATTGAATTGCTACCACATGCCAAGATTGACAAGAAATCAGCGACACCAAGCCCTTGGACGATTGGAAGCTGGACAAACCGCCCGGCAAGTAGCCAATGCATTTCAAGTCCACGTAAGGACCATATACAGGCTCCAGCAACGGTGCCAGACCACCAACACTACAGAAGACCAACCACGTTTGGGACACAGTGCAGGTTTAATGTCTCGGCCAACGTGGTTGCAATGACCTGATTCAGCAGTGTCAACCTTCATACCCTGTGCAGGCATACCCACACATATCATGCGCATTTTGGCATTTGGACGATGCTTCCTCCTTATCATGACACCGACCTTTGACATTTGCCAAATGTAAGGGACCAGACACCCAAACACTACCAAATGTAAGGAACCAGACACCCAAACACTACCAAATATAAGGAACCAGACACCCAAACACTACCAAATGGTGGCCAGTCAACAATCATATTGGATTGTGAGGCATGGGATGTCCAGTGTTAATATGTTACCTCCAGCAAACAATTGAGTGTTTATTTCAAGAAATACATCTACGTGGATGTCGTATGGTACAAAAAGTGGATGCTTCCACTTTTGTTTGAATGAGTATATATATGAACAAGTGATTTCTTCGGGCGTATGAGCATGGAATATACCAAAATCTCAGACCAGATACACAGAATCAATATATTTTTCTGAATTGGTTTGGGGTGAAAACGGGTTTTGAATGAGAAGCATGGTTCGCTAAATACAATGTATGTTCCAAGTACAGGATATTAACCATCCACACCCAAACTCGCTCAGATCAGTCTCTCCTCTGTAGATCAATCTGTAGAAGACATCGCCTTTTCGATATACGATATTCTTTCTTTCGGTTGTGTGAGGACTATATTTATTTACACGTACATGTAACGATATGCAGAGGTTTCGGATGAAAAAAAGCTTTTTCGTATTAACAATAAATCTTTCTTACGTAATGAACACATTTTATTACTTTCCTATTCAAATCTGAAACTGATCTGATAGATGTCCCACATGTGGTTACATGGTGACTCAGCTTAGAGAGCACTTGATAGGCTAAAAAATGAGAATTATTAACAATATCAACAACAAGGCCAATGTCCTTGTTAAAAGGGGAGTAGGGTAGCGTAGTGGTTAAAGCGTTCGCTCGTCACGCCGAAGATCCGGGTTCGATTCTCCACATGGGTACAATGTGTGAAATTCATTTCTGGTGTCCCCCGCCGTGATATTGCTGGAATATTGCTAAAAGCGGTGTAAAACAATACTCTCTCACTCCTTGTTAAAACTGACTTCCGAAAAGCCCTCAAAATTGGTTTCCTCCTATGTTGGCGAAGGCCATATTATCCTAATGTTAATATTATAACCTTCATGTTTCTGTATGGTTCATATACTTTTTGAAGAAATATCTTCCTTCAGTTGAATCACTGATGAAGAAGCAAATACATCAGAAGGTATTCACACTGGAACCCAAGTCCTCTTCAATAACATTCAAAGTAAAGGGATGTATGGCCTTTGTCTACATGAAGGCTGAATTAATGGGAAGGTAACGTTGGTTATCAGAAAAGCCAGGGCAGAGAACAGAATAAAAAAACAAACATTCTTGTATTACTTTTTCTGGTTCATAGATCACGTGATTGTCTCGTTATTGACAGTCTGTAGTGGCATGACGGGAGTACTGCGGTGCGACGTCACTCAATAAATACGTACAGAATGTGTGAATGCCGGGTGCCATTCGCAGGCCTAACATGCTTACCCTTTTCGCGAACAGCTGGTGCCATCGCTGATTTTCAGTGGTCCATTCCTATAAATTTCCCAGCTAGTTTGCCCTTTACGCCAAGTGGTGTTTCGGCGGATGATCTAGACTGGTTATTCTCGTGCATTGACATTTTATATATTTTGACAAGTGAGACCGTCGTCTGTTTCATTTTTAGATGTATGCATAAAGATTCAGAGCGACCAAGGTCTCTCCACAAGACTGTATGACAAGGAGGATGACTTCAACCTACAAATGGTCAACTTTCCATCAGCTTCAGCCTATGGTCTCTACATTTCACAACCTTTGGGGTACAATCGAGCATGCTCTTTGTACGAAGGTCAAAAGACACTTTCCCCAAAATGTTTGATCAGGGTTACAAGTTATAACACTTAAGGCCTCAGTAAAGCTTTCTAAACGGTTTATGGAAGACACATGTAGGACATTTCACAATAAGAAGGATCAGTGACAAAAATGATGCCCGATGCAATTCCCTATTTTGACTTGTACCCTTGTTTCCTTGTTTTTTATGTTAAAGATTGACATGCCTCTGCATGTGTTTGTGACGGGTGCCAGCTGTAGGAAAGGATACGCTCACTTTTAGCGAACACCTGGTGTCATCTCTATTTGATAGTGATTCATAGACACATGGTCATGCTATAGTCAGAATCGTACAATCGACTCTGCTTTCAGCAGATATCTCTTATGAATATTGAAAGGGTTTTGTCGCTTTTATGTCTGTATTGATCATATGGTGAATAAAATGAAAATGGTTAGGTCCACTATTATATATATTGCGGAGTTACTTCCCTTGTTGTGAGGCCTAGTCACGTGATGGCGCACGAGCAGACGACATCAAAAAAATGAAATGAAGTCTACGTCATCTAAAACATGTCCCGAAACACATTTTCTCTTCTGATATTGCTTCTATGTATCTAATACAAATGTATTAGTCGCCATGTTGGTTTAAGTACCACGTCCTAAAGTGTAAAGTGCCTCATTCCCAAGTACCCCAAGAGAATGTAACATGACTTGGGAGATATCAGCTGATGAAGAAGCATTGCGATATTTTAAACCACTGTTTTGATCCTATGACAATGATTACATTAGGCTTAAAACAATTGACATAGTGTGATCTGTTGTTGACATGTATTTGTTAGAGGTGGCATAGGATCTCTGCTTTCTATGAGGCATCAGTGAAAAAAATGATGTCCGATGCAATTCCCTATTTTGACTTGTGCCCTTGTTTCCTTGTTTTTTAGGTTAAAGACTGACATGCCTCTGCATATATTTGTGACGGGTGCCAGCTGTAGGACAGGATACGCTCACTTTTAGCGAACACCTGGTGTCATCTGTATTTGATAGTGATTCATAGACACATGGTCATGCTATAGTCAGAAACGTACAATCGACTCTGCTTTCAGCAGATATCTCTTATGAATATTGAAAGGGTTTTGTCGCTTTTATGTCTGTATTGCTCATATGGTGAATAAAATGCAAATGGTTAGGTCCACTATTATATATATTGCGGAGTTACTTCCCTTGTTGTGAGGCCTAGTCACGTGACGGCGCACGAGCAGACGACATCTTCTCAGATCCACGCCATGGCAGAATATGACGAAATAAGCCGTCTTTCCTAACTCTAAACAAACAGGTACAAAACTACACCACATGGAAATATATTGATGTGGAACGCTAAAGCTCGGTGTCGGGTAAATTGGTAATCAGTATTAAAGGTGAGGTGAGGTGAAGTGGGGTTTAACGTTGCACTTAGCGTGCATGTACTGTGTGTGTTTGTGTGGCTGCTTGTACTAGTCCGGACTAATGCTGATTTATAGTGCTAGCTCACTGAGATACCATGCCGCAGTTTAATATGAATACCCCACTCAGACACAGTATACTGACTCCGAGCCAACCAGTCCTTGTTTTAGCCCCTTAATGCCGAGCGCCAGACAGGGTAACAACAAGTACCATCTTTAAACGTCTTTTGGTATGACGCGGTCGGGGATCGAACCCCGGACCTTTCGCTCTCCGGGCGTTCGCTCTACCACTAGACCACGGAGGCGGTCCAGTATTATAGCGTTCCATGATAACGTATGTTGGAAATCAAAACAATGAAATCAAGTCTACGTCATCTAAAACACGTCCCGAAACACATTTCCTCTTCTGAAATTGCTTCTATGTATCTAATACAAATGCATTAGTCGCCATGTTGGTTTAAGTACCACGTCCTACGCGAGTGATCTAGGGTGATCTCAAAACACATTGTAAAGTGCCTCATTCCCAAGTACCCCAAGAGCATGTGTAACATGACTTGGGAGATATCAGCTGATGAAGAAGCAATGTGATAGTTTTAACCACTGTTGTGATCCTTTGACAATGATTACTTTAGGCTTAACACAACTGACATAGTGTGATCTGCTGTTGACATGTATTAGTTAGAGATGGCTTAGGATCTCTGCTTTCCTTCAAAAAGACGCACATTGTCAACGGGATATTCTCCGAGTTTTGGTTACATTTCCAGCACAGCTCTTCCGTGCTGTAACATTTTTTCGCCCAAAAAAGATGATCCTATCCGACACTTGGCACAAGCCTTTCCGTTCCAATTTCCAATATTATTCAGACGTAAATAACTAAACAATTCTTCATTCTTTCTCGTCAATTCGTACAGTGCATACAGCTTCATGCCAAACAGATGCTCATCGTAAACTCTAAATAGTAGCTCTACCAAATAAGGCAGTTACTATGTATGACGTCATACGGGACCAATCAGGAACCACTTACCATTTTAGAAATTTCTCACGGTCCGATGTTCAGCATCCCGTAATTCCATAACCAGAAAAACATACAAAACCAGTACATTTTTAATTTTTATTCATTTGTAACATCATTAAATACTCAGTCTACACAAGTGGTGCATGGAGCTCAATTTAAAAATTAATTTTACCTACTTTTCTCCGTATTCGTTATTACTTTGCGCGTGATTATCCTAGTATTTGAACATCACGTGATCTAATCCAATATAGAAGATAGGTGTCCTGTGTAATACATGTGTACCCTTTGGAGGTACTTCTTACTCGATACAATATATCTGAGAACACTATACAATTGCAAAAACAGAAAAACGTGAAGCGTCCGGTGCAGACATTTTAACATTATGTCCCCATTGTTCAACGTGAGTTATTTTCTTTATTAAAATATGTGTGTACACGTTGGTGTATACGTATTAATAATGAAGGGCATTGCGGTACGTTTTTATTGTATGTTTCGCCCTGAAATGGCGCACGGTAAAAATAAATACACTGCAGTGTCCTTTATAGGTGCCACAGGCAACTTCCATGAGCTAGTAGGCAAGTACAAATATGATCTCTGAATTGGAGGTTTACATTTTCGGAAACGTCCAGCGGAGCAGCGTAAGCTAAACAAGATTCATGAACATATTGACAGGTAACACGATTGTTAAGTATGTATTTATAACATATATATATAAATAAAAACGATAAAAAAACCACTTTTCATCGCCACAAGAAATCGCCACTAAAAGCAGTGTCCATTATACGATTCCGACTATGTCATGAGCATTTGTTTATGAATCACTATCAAATAGTAATGATACCAGGTGTTTGCGAAAAGGTGAGCATGTCTTGCCCCATCGGTGGAATGCGTCACAAACACATGCAAAGACAAGTCCATTGTTCACCTAAAAGAATTAACGTCAGACCGCAGAAGTAAAATATATGATCAAGATATTATACGTATATGGTAGACATTCAGAGGAATTTTCCAATATGAAACATCACTTGTCAACAGAAATACTATAATGTTTAAATAGAGTTTTCACACCTCCTTACTCTCTGGCACATGTTTTAATGGATCGGGTGGTCATGCTCGGTGGATCATTGCTCATGCTACCAATCATTGGATTGTCTGGTACAGACAGACCCTATTGTTTAGAGGACAACGTCATATGGTGGGAGTATCTGCGGCGTTAGGCAACAAACTGCTTTTGGACAAGAATGTACGTGTTTATGTTAACGAACCTGGTAACAATGTGTATTTGGCATGTTTTAAATGACACCATTCATATTGTTTAATTGGTAGGTGCTACCGGTAGAAGAGAACAGGCATACCTCTTTCTTCGCTAGTTTGCTTTTCCGCCACACGGAATCTACGGTATATACTAAATGAAATAGCAATACATCTAACAATCGTATACAATGTTACAGTACCCTTATGTGGTCAAATCACATTTTAATACCCATAGGGTTAGAAATAACAGAATTCATAAAATGTGTATGTGGACTAGTTTATAAATCACTTCACGTGCACCAGTGTATTGTTTACGTCACCCGGACAGCATGGATGACATCATTCGATTCTTATTGCGACGTAAGGTCGAAATGACGTCTCACTAGATTGCCTTGAACAGTGCAGCCACGAGTGAAACTAACACGTTTTCCACGCGAGGTACAAGATGTTACATTGTCTTGAATTGTGGAGCCACGAGTAAAATTATCATTTTTTCCAAGCGAGGTACAATATGTTATACAGTTGACTGCAACATTGAATATTGTGTTCATTACAAGATTCGACACATCGAAGTTTGACGCAAAGGTGTTTGACTGCATATGCTATTAAGACGTTAAAACTTATAAGTGACGTGATACCGTTGATAACATCGTAGAAACGTATTCAACCAACCAACCAATCAAACCTCAATTCAAAGACATTGAATGGATGTATTGGCCGAGTTACTGTTGCTATCGATGATCGTGCGTGCGTGCGTGCGTGCGTACGTGCGTGCGTGCATGTGATGTGACCAGGGCGGGTTGCATTGACAACTTCAGTAACCATTACGGTGAGGGACCACGCACACTCCAACTACATGTTGAGAGTGTAGACGAACAAAGAATTATGGCCTGGACCGGACATTGATCCGAGAAAAGTGTTCTTAAAAACAAAGAATCCTGCTTTCTGTTTACACTAATCCAGAAAATGCGGGGATGACACGGATGACAGATCAGTTTTATTTGGATAAAAAGTTTTCATTGTTTGACCATCATATACACCTCGTCATAAATATCGCACCACCCACTTTTTTTCACTAAGTAAAACTGGATCTTCAAACTCATAAAAATGGAGCTTAGAAAAGCACATTAAACTGTTTATATGGTCTCATGTGAGCGTTCAGTCAGAAAATTGACAACACAAGACCGAATTTGAGCACTAATTGAGGGTTTAATTGTAGCAAACTAAGGTTCACTAAAATCACCGTGAAATAAGGTGAAATAAGTATGGCTGCCGGAGTCGTTACAACAGACACACAGCACAGTCCACATTTCATTAATGTCAAACACACTAGTAAGGTCCACAATGACTGGCTAACTCAGTATCTGGTGTAACCGCCTCGCAATTGGATAACATGTTCTACACGCCGCCTCATGCTGGTCACCAGACGTCTGAATCTCTGTTGGGGGATCTGCTGCCACTCATCATGCAATGCATGGGGCAATTCCTGAAGGTTCTGAGCTGGAGGATCCCTTGCTCTCACCCTACGTCCCAAAATGTCCCACAAATGCTCAATAGGATTAATGTCTGGACTTCTTGCAGGCCAGGGTAGTGTCTCAATGACGTTGTGTTGGTGTTGCTGAACAACAGCTCGAGCACGATGTGGTCTGGCATTATCGTCCATAAAGACAGGACGTGTGGCGAGAGCATGGTTATCGAAATGAGGCATAACAGCACCGTCCAAGATGAAGTTCTGGTACCTCTGTCCATTCAGTGTTCCGGGGAACTGTGATAAGGTCAAGTTTACAATCGTAGGAACAACACCCCCACCCCATGACGGATCCGCCCCCAAATTGAACATCAGCTTGAATGTTCCTCTGATCATATGCTGTGCATCTCTGCCTCCAAACTCGTGCCCTCCCGTCTGTATGTTGCAGCAAAAATCTGCTTTCATCGGACCAGTGGATCCTTCTCCATGTCCTCAGGTTCCAGCGAGCACGTGCTTGGCACCAGGCTAAACAGGCATGGCGGTGCTGATTTGTGAGGAGTGGACGTCTGATTGGTCGTCTTGCTCTAAATCCTGCAGAATTTAGGCGTCGTCTGTTGGTGCTGATGGACACTCTTTTGTATGGATGCCGCAGCTGTGTATAAGCAGACTTTGGGTTTCGTCTGGCTTGGCGTACGAGAGCACGATCTTCTCTGTCATTGGTTTTTCTGGGACGTCCAGACCTCGGTGCATCCTTCACTTCACCGGAAGCAGTATGCTTACGTATTAGCCTGCTGATGACAGTGTGATTAATGTTCAGTTGTGCTCCAATAGCACGACATGACATACCAGTCTGGTGCATACCGATAATTTGCCATCTTTGGTTCAGAGGCACTGGACGCTTGGGCATTTCACTGGTTGGTCAAAATAAAGCTTAATTTATGCCTAAAACCAAATTTTAGCTGTGTCTGCCAACATGACATACGCCAAAAGAGGCTATGTGGATACTGCATTTTTAGCAAACCGACCCCCGGTACAAGCATGCTCAACGCAAGCATGCACGTGCAGCTCGGAACAGGGTGTGTTTGTGATATTATGTTCACAGATGGTGTAGTATATGAAATATGTACTTGTAGTTTAAAAAAACGAAATTATATTTTCTACTTTTACTTTAAAATGTGTGGTGCGATATTTATGACGGGGTGTATATAATAAATTATAATTATGTATTTCTTGTTTCAAATGTGACACCTTATTAAGATCATTTGCATTTACATGCGCATATGAACCGATATCATGTGACTGAGCAATGGGATATAAAGCGTCTGTAATACAAACTGAAAGGAGCCGCTTTTATAGTTCAAAACCTAATATAATATAAACTTATTGAAGAAAAGTATATTCAGATATTCAAGTACAAGTATTTAGTTTGCGAACATGTTTGGAATGGAAGATATTTAAATATCGTTATGTGATTCATCACTAGAATACATGCTAAGAACAATAATAATAGTCTTTCCTCTACGATTTTGAATGATTTCATTGATGCGAGTTCCTCAAGGTTCTTCGTAATGGAAATACGTATTTTGTTCATGATCATAGATTTGATCTCGAAGACATGAAGGATATAAAGTGAACATTTTCAGATAAAACATGCTTTTCTCCGAACTGTTCAGGTTTTACACACAATCGTAAACAGCTTTAGGACCTTTGGGTGGAGTTTTCTTTTCTGGAATACATAAACTCAAAGCCAAACACTTTCTTTGAGAACTTTGCTTGCTAATCCTGAAACTACAGGTTTGTTTCTAGCATTTTCTTGTTCGAAAAGGCCCATGACGCCCCACCCCTACTGTCCGCTCACCCCGACCTAATCCACCCCCACCTCAGCCCCTAACTAGTAAAGGTTGGTCCATAGAGTGCATCTGGTATATTTGGAAGTTTGTTTGGTATCAGTTATCAACAGAACAGAGTGGTTTAACTTTACACTTAATGATTGTTAAAGTGATACGAACTTGGTAGACATAAACACATAAATAATGGATGTTGACTTCCAGTCTACAGTCACATAATACACTAAGGACATTCACAGATAAAGATAATTTCCTTTTAAAGATACTTTGTGGGGGCATGATAGGCTGATAGTGATATCTAAATATTGAATTTCCAGAGTGCCACCCAGAAGGATTTCATTGCCCACCATCATCAACAAAGATGACGTGAAAGAGCACACACGAGGTGGGTTTAACTTATGAAATGGTGAATGTAGCTTATCAGTTCTCCTGTGTTTTCACTTTAAAAAAAATAAATATTTATTATTGATAGTTATACTTATGCTGTAAAAACTCTTTACCTGTACCTTTACAACGACAGTCGAACAGGACTGCATTCAACGAAACAAGAAGCAGCCAGTCAGCAAGACAGTCACGTGAGCAGTCGTTGGCGCCATTGGTACTGTTTATCAAGTAGAGATTCATAGAAATATAAATGTAATAAGGCAGCATTTTCTGAAGTCATCATAACCCTATAAAGAGTTACTAGACATCCATAGATCTACATGCTAATGCCAAGCTAAGGGGGGCGGTCGGGTAGCCTAGTGGTTAAAGCGTTGGTCTGTCACGCCGAAGACCTGGGTTCGATTCCCGACATGGGTACAATGTGTGAAGCCCATTTCTGGTGTCCCCCGCCGTGATATTGCTGGAATATTTCTTAAAGCGGCGTAAAACCATACTCACTCACCAAGCTAAGGATACATAAGATAGTGTTGCAATAATAAGGTAATGGTCAAGATGTACAATATAGATATTATAGGCTGTGTTTTGTTTGTTTGTTTGTTTGTTGTTTAACGCTGCAATCAGCAATATTCCAGCTATATGACGGCGGTCTGTAAATATTCGAGTCTAGATCAAACAATCCAGTGATTGACACCATGAGCATCGCTCCAAGCAATCGGGACACGATGTCATGCATCAAGCAAGTCAGCGAGCCAGACCTATTCTACCCCGGATCTTATATATACTATCACACTGTATGTATATGCTGCCGAGGTTATGATAAAACTATATATTTCGGAAATAGAATCATACGACAAAATGCGAATTCGAGTGTATTACAAGCATACTCTATTTGGACCTTCTCACATTTGGCACCATCTGTAGCCGACTATATATATATATATATATATAGAGAGAGAGAGAATCGTTCCACGAAAACAGATGCTCTTTATCTAATCTCTAAATAATACATTGATACTTTTTGTACATGTATCACTCTAACTTTCTTATGTCCTGATATGGTAAATGTACATATATAGGAAGATTAAATATATATCTCTACGGCTCCTTTGTTTTTCCCTGAAATATACCGATTACATTAGAACTATCAATCGCAGTTGAAATACATCTTTGAGGAGAGTTGCAACAAGGGAGAGCATAGAAGCAATCAGCAATGCATTTTCACGTGAGTTGTTCTTCCACTAACTGTTGTTTAATTTGAAGATCCGGGGTAGAATAGGTCTCCAGCAACCCGTGCTTGCCGTAAATGGCGACTATGCTTGACTATGATCAGTGTGATCGTATCCCAACTGCATTGATCGATGCTCATGATGTCAATCACTGGATTGTCAACCATTTACAGTTATAAACAGTTGTTAACAGCTATTTCTGAATCCCTGTTTATACCACCTTCTATTAAATTTACCATTCAACAAAGGAATATTGAAAACTTCTCTCGATTTATATCCAATTTAAGAACAGATAAATCTTCAGTTCCATCATATTTGTCATGTGTTCTCAGGAAAATTAACATAATTCATAAAAAATTAAGAGTGTGAATTAAAAAATTACTTATATTGGAAACATTTAAACGAGGATCGAAACTGCCGATGTGGCAGCCCATGTGAAAATTCATATTATGTTTTCATTGAATGTCCATTTTTTAAATCAGCCAGAAACGAACTGATGCGCTCACTATTTTGATTATGAAAGATACATGGGATGTAAATATTGACCCGATGCTCGTTGACAATGCAGTTTTACCTAATCATGTGAAAGAACCCAATTTTAGGAATGTAATTACGTATATAAAGAAAACAAAAAGGTCCGAGGGAGCAAATTCAATGTACACACGTTTCTCTATTTCTTACTGTCCTTTCTGTCCTTTAATTTATCAATTGTAAATAAACATACATGTAAATCTATGGGAGAGTGCGTTACAAGTTGTGATAACTTGTGCCCAATCCATAAAATATGTTTCAACTGAGTGATACATTTTGGTAACACATCCGCAATTATTAGAGACAATGTAACAAATAAGACTACAGTAAACTACGGTTATAACGAACTGACGGATATAACGAACTACTTTTTTGGTCCCGATAATTAGCTGTATTATGCTGTATATATGCTTATAACGAACTACGGTTATAACGAACTAAAATTAGTAGTCCCTTTGAGTTCGTTATAACCGTACTTTATTGTATTTCATTTCAAGCCATTTAGAGTTATTAATATATACACTGTATACACTAGCTTTTGTGTATCTTTCGTTAGTTTTTAAGTTCCAATTTTAAAACACGGTTTCGTATCTGGAATCACCAACTTTTCTGCCAACGCTGCTGGATTCAAGAACGTAGCACGCGACTCGTTCACGACGTGTTACTGTGGCAGTTTTTGGACATTCGTGAGCGCACTGACTTGTGTATAGGGCCTGTTAACTATCGTTGCTGCCACATAGTTGACACATTGTATTGTATTTTATGACTGTAAACATAATCCTGTTTATTTCAATATGATTGGTTTTCGACTCATCGATCGTGTATGGCTTTTTACCTATTTTAACTGAAAAGAATTATGTGCGTACTGATTTCGGGTTTAACCTTCGCATTCCAATTTGGCAATCAACAGGTAACAAAATGTTTCTCACCTGTGCTGCTGTATAAGTAGGGCGATCGGGTGCCTAGTGGTTAAAGCTTTCGCCCTTCACGCCGAAGACCTGGGTTCGATTCCCGACATGGGTACAATGTGCGAAGCCCATTTCTGGTGTCCCCCGCCGTGATATTGCTGGAATATTGCTAAAGGCGGCGTAAAATCAAATTCACTCACTCACTCACTGTATAAGTAACATCCATGTTCTTTTTCTTCACAGGTGATCATGGTACTAGGTTGTGCTATTACGACCAACTGCGGTAAGAAAATGAACTTTATCAGGAGCATAGCTTATATTATGTATACCTTTTTCATCTTTTTTTTATTTAGGGGAGTCTGGGCCCTTAGAAGTATTTACATTTTGATTGGCACAGTGGTTTGACCTATTCAGGAACTTACTGTTGCTTTACTACAACAAAGTTCTACACGTTCCATTCAGACTTTCGTGCATTAATACTCACTTCACTCACACTCCCATGTTCAACCTGGGTAGGTAAAACACTGAAACTATGAGATACTATGTCACAGTTCAACATGGATACCCCACATTGTGCTCACTTCGAGTCAGCCAGTCCTTGTTTTATTTTATTTCGAACGTCAGACAAGATGACAAGTACCATCTTTATCAGTATTATCCAATCATAAAACTGTTGCAACTATCTATGTAAATATATTGCGCGTCTTAACAAATAGAACAGTCAGCGTCCTGTGCTCCGTGATCGGTGATCTCGTACATTATTTGTATAAATACCTGTTATTGTCCAAGCAGGAATGGAGCTGTCTCTTAACCCCTCAGGTTTTGGATTACACAACTGTATATGCACTTGCGTTCTTTGAAGTGAATACTGTTCAAAACGTAAGTCAGGTGTGTAATAGGTGGAACACAGAAAAAACTGTAACTACTTGAGTCGGTCAGTAAAGCTATACGAATTACAATGAGCTATTACAAAAGTAATTTGATGCAAGGAACTATCAAAATCTCATAATACAGACGTCCTTCTCACGAAATGACAGACCTTGGAAGGCGACTATGCTTATGCCGTAAAAGGCCACTAACGGGATCGGGTGGTCAGGCTCGTTGACTTGGTTGATACATGTCATCGATCCCAATTGCGTGGATCGATGCTCATGATGTCAATCAGGGGTTGTCTGGTCCAGAATCGATTATTTTACAGACCGCCGTCATATAGCTGGAATATTGAGTGTGGCGTTAAACAAAAAAAATATAACAGACCTTGGAAAGTTGTGCAGGGATTTATTTACACCAAGTTAATGATTTATCCGGATTAATTTGAGTTTCACATTTGAAGATATCTATTATTTCAGTTGCACCAGGTCGTGTGTACAAAATATGGAGGCCTGAAACAATACTACACACATCTTCATTCACTTTCAAAGTAAAGACATGTGGTGACATACATTTATATGCGGTCCTGAAACCATCTGACGGAAAACTCGGAGACTTTGAATACGTACTACGAGCATACAAAGGAAAACGTGGATTCATCAGATACGACCACCTAACAATCTTAGATGAAGGAAGACCCGCCTCGCTGGAAGGATGTCGTGACTTTCAACCCTACTGGACCAGCTGGGGGGATGGAGTTCTGTCTACAGGAACAGGGTGGACAGTTGGTCAGGATGTCCTGATGGAGTACAACACCACAATTGCAAAACTTCATCTCATTCGGATAGCTCCTAAAATGGTGCGCGTTGCAGCAGATTTTAGGCTCGGTATGTAGCAGTCAGGGGTATGAGGTATCCATGGTTCATAAGCATCTCACACCTAAATTGCAAACCTGCATCTATTATGGATAACTACTGTGACAAAGAGATGTTGCCCACATTATATGTTTGGTATGTGGGTACGAGGTATTGATGATTCATAAGCATTCACACTTAAATTGTTTCGGAATAAGGAAAGCAAATGGTTCTAACCTAACAATGTAAGCATGATTTAATTAATAACTACTTATCAAAATAAAGTAAACATCGACTTGGCCTGCCGATGAAGAGAAAACTATAAAACGTACATTTGAAATGTTGTTTGAAGTGTAATTTATTGTTCATTTATGATGCAAGAAGCCGAAAAACCCAACAATTTCATTGCAGTAGGTAAGGATTATCAAAAGCAATTAAACATATCCAGGGTCATATCCGTCATATTCCAAAACAGAAACAAAATCAGATTAATACTGATGACGTAAGCCTCCCAATGACGGCATTGGGTATGCGATAAACTCCGCTAATAACGCACGTTGCAGTTGCTGTATGTTGTTCGGCAGGTTTGGATGTTGTTTTATCTGTCGCCAAAGGTATTCGCAGAGATGTTCTATCGATGAGAGGTCGGGCGTGTGTGAGGGACAGGCATCTGGGGTACGTTATTGATGTTGGGAAAGTCCTGTAATATTCGAACATTGTGGGACCTGGCATTTACCTTTTGGAACAGTATCCAACGTGGCTTTCTTCTGAGAAAGAGATGGTCAACTGGCTGCAGAAGTATTTCACTTTAACGTTGGGCGTTCAAATTTCCACAGATGAAGGCAAGACATGCCTATCGTTCGCCACCAATAGGCGATGTGTTGGTGCCCAATCGGTTGCTTTGTATACCCTCTATGCATTTTCATCATGTTATAACATCAAAGTGCTTGGTTTTTCCCAAGATTCACGACGAAAGGTTTTTCTCAAAATGCACGGACAGTCAGTCAATACTGCTACCTGGCTGATGATGTTGAGCATGTTATATATTGCTGGGTCAACAAATGTACCACTAAATCCCTGTCTCAAAGATTAACCATAATCCTTAATACAATCAAGGAAGGACTTTCTGTATATTCACAGAAAGTATTTGAAACGAGTGGAATTAATACTACGTGGATTCTCAAAAACTAACAATCTTAGATGAAGGAAGACCCGCCTCGCTGGAAGGATGTCGTGACTTTCAACCCTACTGGACCAGCTGGGGGGATGGAGTTCTGTCTTCAGGAACAGGGTGGACAGTTGGTCAGGATGTCCTGATGGAGTACAACACCACAATTGCAAAACTTCATCTCATTCGGATAGCTCCTAAAATGGTGCGCGTTGCAGCAGATTTTAGGCTCGGTATGTAGCAGTCAGGGGTATGAGGTATCCATGGTTCATAAGCATCTCACACCTAAATTGCAAACCTGCATCTATTATGGATAACTACTGTGACAAAGAGATGTTGCCCACATTATATGTTTGGTATGTGGGTACGAGGTATTGATGATTCATAAGCATTCACACTTAAATTGTTTCGGAATAAGGAAAGCAAATGGTTCTAACCTAACAATTTAAGCATGATTTAATTAATAACTACTCATCAAAAGAAAGTAAACATCGACTTGGCCTGCCGATGAAAAGAAAACTATAAAACGTACACATGTCATTTGAAATGTTGTTTGAAGTGTAATTTATTGTTCATTTATGATGCAAGAAGCCGAAAAACCCAACAATTTCATTGCAGTAGGTAAGGATTATCAAAAGCAATTAAACATATCCAGGGTCACATCTGTCATATTCCAAAACAGAAACAGACGGAAGTCTGATGACAATGTTTCTGAATGCTTCGATAACAAATCGTTAATAAAACTAATATCTTGTGAGCCCTTTTCGGGCGTCGAAACAAGACACAACGCCTCATTGATGACGTAAGCCTCCCAATGACGGCATTGGGTATACGAATCAACTCCGCTAATAACGCACGTTGCAGTTGCTGTACGTTGTTCAGCAGGTTTGGATGTTGTTTTATCTGTCGCCAAAGGTATTCGCAGAGATGTTCTATCGATGAGAGGTCAGGCGTGTGTGAGGGACAGGCATCAGGAGTACTTTATTGAAGTTGGGAAAGTCCTGTAATATTCTAACATTGTGGGGCCTGGCATTACCTTTTGGAACAGTTTCCCACGTGGTTGTCTTCTGAGAAAGAGATGGTCAACTGGCTGCAGAAGTATATCACTGTAACGTTGGGCGTTCAAATTTCCACAGATGAAGGCAAGACATGCCTATCGTTCGCCACCAATTGGCGATGTGTTGGTGCCCAATCGGTTGCTTTGTATACCCTCAATGCATTTTCATCATGTTATAACATCAAAGTGCTTGGTTTTCCCCAAGATCTACGAGGAAAGGTTTTTCTCAAAATGCACGGACAGTCAGTCAATACTGCTACGTGGCTGATGATGTGCCACCAAATCCCTGTCTCAAAGATTAACCATAATCCTTAATACAATCAAGGAAGGACTTTCTTTATATTCACAGAAAGTATTTGAAACGAGTGGAATTAATGCTACGTGGATTCTCAAAAATTCTTGACGTTTTACAATCTCAGAAAAGAACCTGGTTCAGTTCTGTCAAAACATTTGAGTTGATCCACGGATCTTTTCTAACAAAACAGGGTGTCCATTGATATGGTTACAGAGGTTTAGGTAAATTTGTCACAACTAAAAGCAAATGTCATCTGAAGTGTACTGAGAAATGCTGGACCTCATTGGTAGCATCAATGTAAAATTTAGTACTTCGGCAGGAGGTAGGCATCTGCTGTCCTTCTTGATGGTCTTTTTCTTAATACATATGAATCAGAATGTCTGCTCGGATTGGCAACGTCAAACCGTGGTAATTTAACCAAGACGTTAAAGCTTCGTGATCAGGTATATCGATGATCTGATATCGTTCAAAAATCATCAAATAGACAATTCCCTCCCATTGATTTACCCACCCGAACAAGAAATATACGTGTCCAATGAGACCGCGTATATGGAATTGATTTTGTCACTTTTATCTATTTGAGCAATGGTTTTGAACCTGAATTAAGTTTTCTTTCATCTAGGTATGTTACATATTAAGCAATCTAAAAATGTATGCTTTCTTTTGATCAGTAGTTTACTTTCACTGGCATTTTATGATATAAGTACAGTGTATGTTTAGGAAAAAAACCATGCCGTTCAACAGTATAATCGAGAGAACAAGAACAGGTGTGGAAACATAAGTGATTGATAGTTTTGAAAAGCACATACTGTATGCGCTCCTGATGCTGAACTTGATATGATAACATCTGCAAACTAGTTTCTGTCTGTGCCGAAAGAACATGTAGAGCTTTATCGTATGAGCACAACATGGCGATTTAAAGAGCGGAGAAATTAATGCTTACATTTTGCAGTAACGCCATTTTTTTGCGCTCGTTTGTATGGAAAGAATTGCCATAAATAACTGGACCAATAAAGTTATCATGAATTGTCACTGAATTCAAATGTGGATAGCAGTGGCCCCATGATCTCTGTTATTTCAGATGATCAAAATGCTGCGTTTCTGAGAAGAACACCACGCTCCCTGTACAGAAGCCGAGCATCATCAGTTGTCGTCACCACTCTGTCGATGATAAGATGTGCAGCTTCCTGCCGAGAAGAACCGCGATGTGCGGCCATCAGCTACACACGAGAAACACATCAATGTAAGCTGGTTGGACCATTCAAGAGTGGTACAAAGGTAGCTTCAGAGGACCTTCTGTTGGTTACACAACGATACTGAGGAATTCATCAACATGTGCATTCTGCATTCATGCATAACTCATTGAGTGAGTGAGTTTGGATTTACGCAGCTTTTAGCAATATTCCATCAGTATCGCGTCGGGGGACACCAGAAATGGGCTTCACACATTGTACCCATGTCGGGATTCGAACCAGGGCCTTCGGCGTGACGAGCGAACGCTTTAACCACGAGGCTACCCGACTGCCCCATAACTCCATTGATGATTATTGCATGTTTTGGGACAGGTGCCACCGGTTGGGGCAGGATACGTTCATCTTTCTTTTCATTGATTCGTAAATACAAGCTCATGATATAGTCGGACTCTGCTTTAAGCAGATATTTCTTTTGATTATGGAAAGTGTTTTTTGTAGTTATACTTTAATTTGGAATAAACATATTGGTCCAGAGTCCTGATTAAGCATGAAAAGTTTCCAGAATGGACTTATAAATCGCAAATGTGTATGACTGGACACAATTAATTGTACTATGAGGGGAACTTCTGTTGGTTACAGGTCAAGTTACGTTTCGGTTTCAGTTCTTAGATACCTTCTAAGAAAATACTTGATCCAATGCCATGCATTTTCCTAACTATTTCAGAAACAATTCTAATAAGTCATAAAGATTTCAATGTCATCATCAGACAAACATACATATCACAGCTCAGATTACCTCATAATCAGTCTGGCAAATCCAGAAGACGATATTTACAGAGCCAAATACTAGAGAGAACAAAATGTGTAGGAATTTCCAAATGCCTTTCGTGACTTCTGTATTGAAAATCAGATTCTAACAGATTAAGATGTCATCGTTGGTGAGATGAAGCATTTGAATTACAGATCCATTGGTTTTTGTGAAGATGATGTTAACAGTGCCAGGAAAGAAATCGAGAAATTTAGAAGCATGGGCAAAGCACAAGGTCAAATATAGGTCACAATTCAAAGTATCTCGTAAACCAGAACATTTGTTGAGCCCCAATACCACCTACACATATACTAAATTCCATTACATTTGGAACACCAATGCTTGAGTAATGAGAACAAGAACTTTCATTTTCAGTATGGTAAAAGCGTATACGTCAAATCAAGGCCAAAATTTAAACCATCGTACAAAACAGGACATAGTGTGCTGAACCCCACTGCAATTTACATATGCACCACATTTCTTTACCTTTTGAACAGACATGACACGGTAATGGCCTTAAATACCTTGTACATTGCAGCTTTTATGGTGGCCATATTGAAAATCATATTGGAACCTCTTGAAAAAATAGTGGTGTCATCATTAGTGAGATGAAATGTGAAGTTTCAGCTCCATTGATTACATGGTTTCTGAAGAGATGTTAACAGTACTAGGAAACGGAACATTCGCGTTGAGCCCCACAAGTAAGTACACATATATAATAGCAACAGACCCGTGAAGATCCGTGGAAGAATAGGTCTTCCGCAACCAATTCTTGCCGTAAAAGGCGACCATACTTGTTCCAAGAGGCGACAAACAGGATCGGTGGTCAGAGTCGCTGATTTGGTTGATGCATGTATTTAGCCCCACTACTAACTACACATATAACAAATTGCATTACACAATGAACGAAAGCAATGAAGTAATTATCGCAAGAAGTTCAGTTTTCAGTGTTGACGAAGTGATGGGGTAAATCAAGGTCAAAATTTGAAATGGAAAACGGAACGCATTTGTTGAGTCCCAGGACTAGCTACACATTCACCACATTTCATTACAATTTGAATGACAACGAATTTCCAAAGTTACCATATTAAAATTGGTTTTAGACAAATTGAGGTGTCATCATTTGTAGGAACAAACATGTCACGTTTCAGTTCACCAGCCCAGTGATGTCTGGGGAGAAAATATTGACCTGGTACATTGCGGTGAATTGCTTGGTTGATATACACAGTGTCTACACAGTCTCAGTTGTGATAAAGTTCTTCATCCATAAGAACGTGTCCTACATTGTAGTTGACCACACCAATTTCTAAATGCCTATTAGAACTGGTTTCATCAGTATGATTCGGAATCGTCGGAATGGACTTCGCATTTGGCGGAGATTTCTGTGATTCAGGAAAGGGTTTTTCAGCTTTCGTCATATTTTTTGTAATTTAGCACACCTCACTCTCTTCTGATTGATACTGTCGTCTATATTGGTAAACCCTCCCGACATTCAGAAAGCACATACAGTTTCGAATGGGCTCGATTATTCTATTTTTAATACTAATGGTGACTTTTTTGTGAAAAAGATATCAATATCGTTGGTACATAGAATATTTTGTTTGCCTGTGTGTTGTTTAACGCCGCACTCAGCAGCGGTCTGTAAAAAATGGAGTCTGGACCAGACAATGACATCTTGAGCATAGATCTACGCAATTGGGATCCGATGACATGCATCAACCAAGTCAGCGAGTCTGACCACCCGATCCTGTTAGTTGTCTCTTACGACAAGCATAGTCGCCTTTTACGGCAAGCATGGGTTACTGAAGACCTATTCTACTACAGATCTATCACTCATTGTCAATAGTCTGATCTACCACGGATCTTCACGGGTATAGTGCTATTAAGGATTGCCCAAACAATACTATCAAGTTATAGTTTTAACAAAACGTCAATAATCCTTCTGAAATATCAAAGATATATTTTTTCCTGAAAACGTTTGATATTTATGAAAACATTTACGATTCAATTTTATAAACAGAACTGTCCATGTTGGAAAATGTTTACTAAGTTGATGTTAGCGAATACCTGAAATGAAGTGGTTAGAACATAACACGTCTGGGTTTACATGATTTGGGAACATAATTTCATGTTCAAATCCAACTTTAATAAATCTTTAGCTCGTCAGCGTATTAACTATGGACGTTTCGTGAATGGTGCAACCACATTGGATTTCAAAATACCTTCATTCAAAATCATCACAAACCAGAAGAGTTCTTTTTTATTTTGTCATATGCTCTGTATTTTCAACTTAGAGCAAGGTTACCTGTAGATATAACACAGTACCTTTATCTCATATCAATATATTTTGAATCTAATTTACCCGTGAAGGTCCGGGATACAATAGGTCTTTAACAACCCATGCTTGCTGTACAAGGCCACTAACGGGATAGGATGGTCAGGCCCGCTTACTTGGTTGTTGATGCATTTCATTGTATCCCAATTGCATGGATCGATTCTCCTGATGTCAATCATGGGATTGTCTGGTCAAGACTCGATTATTTACAGACCGCTGTCATATAGCTGGAATATTGCTGATTGCGGCGGTAAACAAACAACAAGCAATTGAATCTAATTTGATTGATTCTCATTCATTATAATCCACCTGACATGGATGAAAATACCAAAAACATAGTTTTTAAAACAACGCCGACTATAATGAATTTAAAAAATATTCATTTATTATAAATGACCTGGACATTATCTTTAAATAAAGTAACGTCAGTAGTTTGTTAGAAAACTTGTTCCCATTGCAGACACTATGCATGAAGTAAGAGTTCCGTAACCGTTTATAAGTATACTTTATGGCACCAATGTTCCAGTCTCTACACTTTTAATAGTGTATAAAATATAGGATTTCAATTGATATAAATAATTATTTGTCCATCGTGAAATGATGCTTTAGTCGGCCCCCAAAGTGCTGTCAGTAATTAACTGCAACTCTTGATGTTTCTTGTACTTGACCTGCATTGGAACTAACTATTACTAATGCAGGATAAGTTCCGGATGATTTCGGAATGACGTCCTCTGTTCGTGATACTATCGTTTCATGAAAACAGATTATCTGTAACATTTCCCTAGTCGCTATCTAATCTCTAAATAATGCATATACTCTCTGTACATGCATTTCTGTAACCTAGATACAACCCTGATATACACTGAATACATCACTGATAACCATGGCAGTTGAAATATATCTGTTAGGAGAATTACATCAAGGGAGAACATAGAAGCAATGCATTGTCACGTGAGTTGTACTCAATGCCTTTCTTGAACTACTGTGAAATTGTATTTAGACTATACATTTATCTGTTTTGGTTAGGTATTTTGATTTGGTTTTGGGCTCATAGGTTCTTCAAGGAAAATCATACACCTGGAGATGTGCTTGCATTCAAACATGTATCCAGAGATGCTGATGAATCTTTACTGTTGATGCGTTAAACAACACGTAGTCAAACCTATACTAATCACAGGGTTCTGGGCGAGTGGGACGATCCCTAAGAAGTGTTCAGAATCAGCATTACATTTTTTTCTAATTTAAGAGGATGTCATCGAAGTTCAATATGCATGCTCAAATCTTAAGAGCAAATCGTATTTATCACAAAGCTTGATATATGAACAAGAGGACTGGTGTCTCACGTTTGGAAGCCCACGATGCGTCATGCGTCTAGCTGACACATTTGCCATCATTGGAGTCCATCTATGAAATAAAAACTATTTTATTCCCATCCATTTACAAAGGAACTTGGAGGGGACTAAATGCAGTATGCGTAATTTGGATAATTGAACTACCTCATGAACCGACTCGTGAAGATCTTCAGCAACCCATGCTTGTCGTAAGAGGCGGCTGTGCTTGTCGTAAGAGGCGACTAACGGGATCGGGTGGTCAGGTTCGCCGAGTTGGTTGAGTGCGGCGTAAAACAACAAACAGACAAAAATGCAAACCCTCATGAATCGCTGTCCCATCGCTTGACACCCTTCCCATCCTCCCGGTATAGAGATCTCCATTTTGAGGTGCTTGTTAACTGACTACACGCTTCAAGCAGTTTCCAGAAGGCTGGCTGTGCCTGTATAAGTGCGACACCAGGGTGGTTCAAGCCCAATTACCTGCCCAGTACGGACGGATCTCGTATCTGGAATCACCGACTTTTCTGCCTGTTTCCAACACGGTTTCCTGGAATCAAGAACGAAGCAAGCGCCTCATTCACGACATGCGACTGTGACAGTTTGTGGACATTCGTGAGCGCACTGACTTGTGTATAGGGCTTGTTAAGTATTGTTACTGCCACATAGTTGACACATTGTATTGTATTTTATGGTTGTAAACATAATCCTGTTTATTTTAATATGATTTGTTACCGATTCATTGATCATGTATGGTTATTTACCTATTTCACATTTTTATTCAGTAAGTACCGATTTCTGAGTTAGCCTTAGTGTTTCTATTTGGCAATAAACAGATAACAATATTAGATCATTTATGTTATTTTTATTCACAGGTATCCCAATTATGTAACTCAAGATATCAATCAATGGATGTCTCGATTATATACAGACCGCCGTCATATAGCTTGAATATTGCTAACAAAAATAAAATAAAAATATCTTTCACTACCTTTTTCGTCCATGTGAAATGGGGATCTAGGCCCGTGTAAGAATTCACTATACGACCTACATTGTGTTCCGACTTCTGAAGAACTTACTGCTGCTTAACTACCACTCAGTGATTTGACATCTCCAGAACTTACTGCTGCTTTACTACCTCTCATTATGTTCCGACATCTCCAGAACTTACAGCTGCTTTACTACCTCTCATTATGTTCCGACATCTCCAGAACTTACAGCTGCTTTACTACCTCTCATTATGTTCCGACATCTCCAGAACTTACTGCTGCTTTACTACCACTCAGTGTGTTCTGACATCTCCAGAACTTACTGCTGCTTTACTGCAACTCATTGAGTTTTGACATCTCCAGAACTTACTGCTGCTTTACTACCACTCAGTGTGTTCCGACATCTCCAGAACTTACTGCTGCTTTACTACCTCTCATTATGTTCTGACATCTCCAGAACTTACTGCTGCTTTACTACCACTCAGTGTGTTCTGACATCTCCAGAACTTACTGCTGCTTTACTACCTCTCATTATGTTCCGACATCTCCAGAACTTACTGCTGCTTTACTACCACTCATTATGTTCCAACATCTCCAGAACTTACTGCTGCTTTACTGCAACTCATTGAGTTTTGACATCTCCAGAACTTACTGCTGCTTTACTACCACTCATTGTGTTTTGACATCTCCAGAACTTACAGCTGCTTTACTACCTCTCATTATGTTCCGACATCTCCAGAACTTACTGCTGCTTTACTGCAACTCATTGAGTTTTGACATCTCCAGAACTTACAGCTGCTTTACTACCTCTCATTATGTTCCGACATCTCCAGAACTTACTGCTGCTTTACTACCTCTCATTATGTTCCGACATCTCCAGAACTTACTGCTGCTTTACTACCACTCAGTGTGTTCTGACATCTCCAGAACCTTCTGCTGCTTTACTACCACTCATTATGTTCCGACATCTCCAGAACTTATTTCTGCTTTACTACCTCTCATTATGTTCCGACATCTCCAGAACTTACTGCTGCTTTACTACTACTCATTGAGTTTTGACATCTCCAGAACCTTCTGCTGCTTTACTACCACTCATTATGTTCCGACATCTCCAGAACTTATTTCTGCTTTACTACCTCTCATTATGTTCCGACATCTCCAGAACTTACTGCTGCTTTACTACTACTCATTATGTTCCGACATCTCCAGAACTTACTGCTGCTTTACTACCACTCAGTGTGTTCTGACATCTCCAGAACCTTCTGCTGCTTTACTACCACTCATTATGTTCCGACATCTCCAGAACTTATTTCTGCTTTACTACCTCTCATTATGTTCCGACATCTCCAGAACTTACTGCTGCTTTACTACTACTCATTGAGTTTTGACATCTCCAGAACTTACTGCTGCTTTACTACCACTCATTATGTTCCGACATCTCCAGAACTTACTGCTGCTTTACTACCACTCATTATGTTCCGACATCTCCAGAACGTACAGCTGCTTTACTACCACTCTTTGTGTTCTGACATCTCCAGAACTTACTGCTGCTTTACTACCACTCATTATGTTCTGACATCTCCAGAACTTACTGCTGCTTTACTACCACTCATTATGTTCCGACATCTCCAGAACTTACTGCTGCTTTACTACCTCTCATTACGTTCCGACATCTCCAGAACTTACTGCTGCTTTACTACCACTCATTGAGTTTTGACATCTCCAGAACTTACTGCTGCTTTACTGCCACTCATTGAGTTTTGACATCTCCAGAACTTACTGCTGCTTTACTACCACTCATTGAGTTTTGACATCTCCAGAACTTACTGCTGCTTTACTGCCACTCATTATGTTCCGACATCTCCAGAACTTACTTCTGCTTTACTGCCACTCATTATGTTCGGACATCTCCAGAACTTACAGCTGCTTTACTACCACTCTTTGTGTTCTGACATCTCAAGAACTTACTGCTGCTTTACTACCACTCATTATGTTCCGACATCTCCAGAACTTACTGCTGCTTTACTACCACTCATTGAGTTTTGACATCTCCAGAACTTACTGCTGCTTTACTGCCACTCATTGAGTTTTGACATCTCCAGAACTTACTGCTGCTTTACTGCCACTCATTGAGTTTTGACATCTCCAGAACTTACTGCTGCTTTACTACCACTCATTGAGTTTTGACATCTCCAGAACTTACTGCTGCTTTACTGCCACTCATTATCTTCCGACATCTCCAGAACTTACTGCTGCTTTACTACCACTCATTATGTTCCGACATCTCCAGAACTTACTGCTGCTTTACTACCACTCTTTGTGTTCTGACATCTCCAGAACTTCCTGCTGCTTTACTACCACTCATTATGTTCCGACATCTCCAGAAGTTACTGCTGCTTTACTACCACTCATTATGTTCCGACATCTCCAGAACTTACTGCTGCTTTACTACCACTCAGTGTGTTCTGACATCTCCAGAACTTACTGCTGCTTTACTACCTCTCATTATGTTCCGACATCTCCAGAACTTACTGCTGCTTAACTACCTCTCATTATGTTCCGACTTCTTCAGAACTTACTGCTGCTTTACTACCACTCATTGTGTTTTGACTTCTTCAGAACTTACTGCTGCTTTACTGCCACTCAGTGCCTCTTGTCCAAAGGTCCAATCAGACATGAATTCTCTTGATAGATTGCACTGAAGGTAATATATAATCAACAAGGTTTGAATGACATTTACATAATAGAAAAGAAGTTATTCTAATGAACACGACTTCACTTATATTTCTTGACAAGACGTGTCAACAACCATCTTAAAGATTCTAATGTATGACATAGAGTCACAGAAATGCTCTAATGTAAAATATCGTCACTGACGGCTTAATTGTCCCAATAACAAAAGGGTCCGCTGTACAACCAAAGCGCACGTAAAATATATTTACATGCCTGTAACAGCGGTCTGGCCTTGCACTGGGAAGGGTTGTCATTCCAGAACGTTTGAATACAGAAGCAGAATTCCCAACATTTGGAGTCATGCAGTCTCACAAGATACATGCGGTTAGACCCGTATATAACCGTAACTGCTGCACCTGAAAACAGGCAGAGAATGCGTGCCTGCGACAGATTGACGACTCTAAAACTGAACTAATGGAGGACATTGGACACTCATAACAGGTGAATAACACGAGTGCATTTAAAAAATGAGTTACAAATTATCAAAGTAACTCGTAAACTATAAAATATTGCACTTATATAGCTCTCTCTCTCTTTCTCTCTCTCTCTCTCTCTCACTCTCTCTCTCTTTCTCTCTCTCTCACTCTCTCTCTTTCTCTCTCACTCCCTCTCTTTCTCTCTCTATCAATCTCTCTCTCGACAAGCAGAATCTGTTTTTTTAGTGTAGATCCTCCATTGGCAATAAGTTCAAGGTCACCCATGTAAAGGGGTGAGTAAGGGGTGTTGGGGATCTGTGCTTAGAGAGAGAGAGAGAGAGAGAGAGAGAGAGAGAGAGAGAGAGAGAGAGAGAGAGAGAGAGAGAGAGACGACGTGGGGAACATTTCTTCTTTGATAGGCATTTAGAAGTTGGAGTACAAAGTGAGGATAGGAATTTATAGATGAACAACTTCTTTATTACAATTACGACGTTTCAGTGTAGGTTCTAACACCGTTATCAAGCAAGTGATATACAGAGTGTGGTTGACAAATATATATACAAGTAGGAGGCAATGTTTATACAGTAGAGTAGATATTGTATACTGGAGTAGAGAAGCCAATCATCGGTGAAGTCAGTGACATAAACAAAGGATGAAGCAAGTATTAAAAACTATGGGATTATGGCTGATTGGGGTCGGGAAAATGAAAGTGGGACAAGAAAAATAATTTCATCAGACAAAACAAATTGTTTAAATCTAATGAAAAACAATTTTACAGGCAACTAAATACAGCCAATGGCAGTGATGAGAAACGACCCACCATGGATTTCAGTGAAAGGTTTTGGAAACAGTTGTGGTCTACACCCGGCATCTGTAACCTCGAGGAAGCATGGGTAGAGGAATATAATGATTGTGTACACGAAAAACTAAAATCACCATTATCGTGGTTTTTTTTACACCTGATTGCCTGAAAAATGTAATTAAAAAGGCCAAATCTAATATGGCGCAAGGACCTGATGGAATTCGAAACCGGTTTTGGAAACTGTTTCCTTGTTTCCAAACACCATTAATTCACTGTTTTAAATCTCTTGTGGATACAGGGGATGTTCCGCCTTGGTTGTGCAAGGGTCGAACAATAATTCTCTAAAAGAAAGGTGATTTGACTGATCCCAAAAACTTCCGCCCTATCACTTGTCTGAATACACAATATACAAATTTTACAGGATGTCTCAAAGATATTGTGTCATCATACTGCGCATACAATGACATTATTTACATGGAGCAGAAAGGAGCCAGAAAGGGATGTTGGGGTTGTAAGGATCAACTACTAGTTCAGAAAATGATCCTTGAAGAGGAAAACTTACCACCGTATCCTCTCAATGTGTTGGATAGACTACAAAAAGGCTTATGATTCTGTACCTCACGAATGGATTTTGAAGTCACTGGAATGTATTGACTTCCCCGACCGACTACTTGTTTTACTCAAGTCTTTAATGAATTGCGGGTCGACTCAACTTGAGATGTATTCGCAGGGGCAGGTGGTGACTTCGCAATCCATTCCTATTAGAAGAGGAATATTTCAGGGCGATTCTTTCAGCCCTTTGCTTTTCTGTTTGTCACTAAATCCTTTAAGCTTTTTGCTCAGCAAAGAGGAAGGTTATCACCCGGGACCTCCTAAGCACAGATCCCCAACACCCCTTACTCACCTCCTTTACATGGATGGCCTTGAACTTATTGCCAATGGAGGATCTACACTAGAGAAAACAGATTCTGCTTGTCGAGTCCTATACTAATGATATCGGCATGTCCTCTGGACTCGACAAATGCAACATTCTTCATTTGAAACGTGGCAAGGTAGTGGAAGGTCAGGCCTATACGTATTTAGGAATGCAGATTAGGGACAAACTCCAGAATGCCCATATCAAGGGCAAACTTCGGGCAGAGTACACCTGTAGACTAAAGAAAATCTGGAGTTCAGAGCTGAACGCTCGCAATAAAGTCAAAGCCACAAATACTTATGCTGTGTCCGTCCTTTCATATTCTTTTGGTGTTGTTGATTGGACGAAACAAGAAATTCAGGGTATTGACACCCTAAAACGAAATCATGTCACACAAAAGATCACACCACTCTCGCTCTTCCCTCAATCGCTTATATTTACTAATTATTGGTGGGAGGGCGTGGTTTGATTAATGTGGAGGCTCTTCATGATAGAATTGTTTTGTGCACTTTTACACACATATATTTGTCTCATGATTCTCTTGGGAAGCATGCCAAGACTCATGATGAAAATAAGACATTCCACAGTTTTCTAAAACGAGCCAAGGATGTGGGACATAATCTCAATGTAGGTGTTGATTTTGTTGATGGTTCTCTACTGCTGGACGGTACAGAAATGAGTGTCAACCAAGCGAAGTGCCATATCAAGTCGGCCCAGTTTTTCAAGCAGAGGCTACCCGAACGACAACTGCATCGAGTTTATGTCAAGTGTGTTGAGAAGATCAGCAATCCTAAAGAGTCCTACACTTGCATGAAGTCGTCTGGCCTGAAAAGTGAAACTTCCCACTCGAAACCGTCAATGTGTGATTTTGCATCAAAATGTAAATATGAAATGTAGATTATGCAATGAATTTAATGAGACTGTCCAACACATTGTCAGTGGATGCCCAGCTTTGGCACAAACACAGTATCTTAAGCGACATGATGGTGTGGCTCGATCATTTTATTAATGTCTTCGCCATGCTTGTGGTTTGTACACAGAGGTCCTTCCATGGCACGAACCCGGAATATGTAGAGGTCCTCATGGAAAATGATAAATACAAAATTCTTTGGAATAGGCCCGTATACAGCCACAGACGTATCCAGACATGCCTTCCTTTACCACCAATCGGGGATGTGTGGGTACCCAATCGGTTGCCTTGAATATCCAATCGGTTGCCTTGAGTACCCAATCGGTTGCTTTGAATACCCAATCGGTTGCCTTGTATACCCTAGATGCATTTTTATCATGTTCTAATATAAAAAAAAGTTTTATTTGAAATTCACGAAAAACGATTTTTCTCAAAATGTACGGACGATGGTTTGTTAAAGGCTTTAAACCTGAATTCAGTTTCCTTTCATCTTGGTATACAAACCTATTAAACAATCTAACAATGTATGCTTTATTTTGATCAGCAGTTTACTTTACTGGCATTATATGATGTAGGTACAGTGTATGTTTTGGGATAAACCATGCTTTTTAACCGTTTTATCGGGAGAACAAGAACAGGTGTTGAAACATCAGCGATTAATCTGGGAATTGCATACTAAAGTACAAATGTCTTAAGCCCATGTTCACCAAACTGACTGATGAAGTCAAATAGTTTGGACTATTCATATCTACTATTTGCACTCCTTATAGTTATCTTGATTTGATAACATCTATGTTCTGTCTATGCCAAACAAACATGTATAGCTTTACCCTATGAATGAGCACAACATGGTGACTTGGAATGAAGAAAAGTGTTATTTGCTTGAAAAGAAATGCCATAAATAACTGGACCATTACTGTGACGAAATTTACTCAGTTATCCCATGCTCTGTGTTATTTCAGATGATCATAATGCTGCGTTTCTGAGAAGAAAACCATGGTCCCTGGACAGGAGCCAAGCATCATCAGTGATCATCACCAAACTGTCGATGCTAAGATATGCAGCTGTCTTTGGTGAAGAGCCGCGATGTGGGCCATCAGTTACACAGGGGGTGCAAAGCAATGTAAGCTGGTTGGACCGTTCAAGAGTGGTACTAAAGTGGCTTCAGAGGATTTTCTGTGGGTTACACAACGATATTGAGGATGACCTCAACATATGCACTCTGCATTCATGCAGAACTCTATTGATGACTATTGAATGTGTTTGATACGGGTGCCACCGGTGGGATACACTCATCATTTCACGAACCCCTGGGGTTTCCACCTTATGACAGTGTTTCATAAACACGTGCCACGTACATCCGACACTGCTTTTAGCAGATATGTCTTATGATTATACATGCATTTCAATAAGCTTAAGATATCTCTTCAACCCTTTATACGATTCCGACTATAATATAAGAATGTGTTTATGAATCACTATCAAAATTGTGATGACACCAGGTGTTCGCGAAACAGTGAGCGTATCCTGCCCCACCGGTGCCACTCGTCACAAACACATGCAAAACCACGTAGATCACCTGAACAAAACACGAGAACATATGGTACAAGTCAAATTAGGGAATTGCATCGACATCATTTTGCCACTGATGCGGAAAATGGAACAGGAGTGACTCAGTCGGCCTAGCTAAGAGTGAATGAGTGAGTGAGTGAGTTGGGTTTAACGCCGCTTTGAACATTATTCCAGTTATATCACGGCGTGTCAGCTTAATGTGGGAGGAAAGCCCGAAGTGATGCAGGTCTTAGACGTTTACCACTTCGGTGAAACCCACGAGCACGGGTATGGTGCTGACAAACCTAGAAACATAATCGGGGTGAACCGGGATTCGAACCCACAATCATAGGTTTCTGGCGTGTCCAGGGGACGCAACTCTGCACAGCGAATCGCGGCGCCTTAGACGACTGGGCCACCCGTGCCCCCCCTAGCTAAGAAGTGCTGCATGCTTTAGGTTGGCTGTCAAAGTCCCTCTCATCATGTCCCTGGTGTATCAGCACCTCACACACCTGTTCGTGGGTTACACTGCAGTCGTTAACCTCAGACTCCTTCCTCACTTCGGGTTTCCTCCCACATCAATCGGGGGCACGGGTGGCCCAGTCGTCTACGGCTCCGCGATTCGCTGTGCAGAGTTGCGTCCCTTGGGCACGCCAGAAACCTATGATTGTGGGTTCGAATCCCGGTTCGCCCCAATTATGTTTCTAGGTTTGTCAGCACCATACCCGTGCTCGTGGGTTTCACCGAACTTGTAAACGTCTGAGACCTGCATCACTTCGGGCTTTCCTGCCACATTAAGCTGACACGCCGCGATATAACTGGAATACTGTTAAAAGCGGCGTTAAACCCAACTCACTCACTCACTCCCACATCAATCCCATAAGATATAACTGAATTTTTATTCAAAGCAACGTTAAACCAAACTTACTTACTTTGAAGGTCGACTTTTCCAAATAGTTTCCTAAAAAACCCTTATATATTAATCACATACATGAATTCTTTTTACAGATTTATATTATTGGAGAAGACAACGGAAATGATCGGCTGTCGACAGCTTGTTGAAGACCTATTCTAACCCGGATCTTCACGGGTTGTCAACATTATGTGTAGAGATGAAGTATAACATGTATAATGGATCGGAATCATTTATCCAGTTGAACTGATTAGAATATACCAGCGTCAGTGTGTATTTTATGAACGCCCCCAAACATATTTTTGAACACATATTATAAAAAGGTTATATACATGCATGGTACCGTGTACTTCCTTACTGTTATATCCTTGAGTGGTGGGAATTTGCTGGGATCTGAGCAGATATTGTGACGGATGAAGTCACCAGAGTACCTTCCATTTACAGGAACTGTTCTAGCACTTATGCAAGACCATGGCAGGTGGTGACAGCTGATGATTAATGTCCATCAGATGACAAGCTGGCGTCGCATTAATAATTCCACATAAATAAATCAACATATCTTTTAATTATAAGAGTTTCAAGATAACCAACGGCCTCAAGCTTATTACCTTTCTGACATTTTATTTATCTAAACATTTATTTTCCTCGTTTCCAGCTATAATTTTGGTGTTTCTTTTCCATCATATCTGCAATGCATTATATGAAATTGTCTCAATTATTTACCAGACAATTAATTCAAGATAGCATTAGAGGTAAATAAGTGTATAGTCAATGTTCAAACCCAGGTTTCGCTCGTCACGCCGAAGACCCGGGTTCGATTCCCGACATGGGTACAATGTGTGAAGCCCATTTCTGGTGTCCCCGCCGTGTATGGCTGGAATATTGCTCAAAGCGGCGTAAAACCATACTCACTCACTCAAACCCAGGTTGCACTGGAAAATGTACCACAATGCATCTAAACACATTTCGATGGATTTATCTGCAATGTGAAATTCATTGGAGCTTAATGTGACATGGGACAATATTAAGGCACGAAGTAACATTTTTTAATTTATTCACTGCCAGCAGAAAAATTGTTCTGAAATTGTTGTGTGATATCTCTTGTTTTGGATTGATAGTGTGTTATTGATCCACTCGTAATAACTCTTTGTCTACCGGCTCCCTGCGTGAGTCTGCAATGTAACTGGAAGGGTAAACTTGAAATACATAAATCACCGGTGCGGTAATCTCTTTTGAAAACACTGTTGGCGAACTGCACTTTAGGTGAAAGTAGACGACGCACTGATGCATAAAGTTGTGCATAAAGTTGTTTTGACATCACGGTTGGCGAACTGCACTGTAGGGGGGAGTACATGACGCACGGGTTCCAATCTCACCTCACCACTAGGGACAGATAATCCGTCACTGCAAGTGTCCAGTAGGATATTCTGTATATTACTCATTAACATTTTCAGATAGAACATGTAGAAAAACGTACGGAATGTCAGCCCTACCGACAAACGTCATTGAGGGCAGTCTAGTCTTCAGATGACGTCATGTTATCAAATTGTGTCGTATGTTTGTCAACAATGAAACACTGTGACGTATCACAATCTCATTAAAATCAGATCTTATTTCTCGCTACTGCTAAACAAAGATCTGAGGACATCCCAATACGGGTCACGTCAGAACGACCTTTCGCGAATTTTGACCGACCAATGAAATGACTGACAAGAAATCGTCATTGGCCAATCAGAAGGCAGCTTTCTCGAGCTTTACGATACTAGTTTCAAACTGGCGGTTACGCTTCGAAACATATTTTGACGTATTCTCGATTAAAAAACCCAAATTGATAAGAAGAACATTCTAGAATGGCTTATATATGGCCTTGATTGCATGGATATAATCAAAAACCCCGTAACTGTCGTTCGGAATACCCCCAGTTAAGTATTTCGTGGTTGCATGATTAGAAAACACATTCCGACAGTCACTTTCATGATCTGGTAAGCGACGCTCTGATTGGTTGGATGAAAGGTCGCTCTGACGTGACCCTTAATGGGATGTCCTCAGATCTTTGTTTGAGCGATAGCGAGAACTAAGATCTGATTTTAAATGAGATTGCACGGGTTCATAAAGCTGTGCATGCAATTGTTTTGATAACACTGAAGGTGAACTGCACTGTTGGCGAAAATAGACGACGCCCTATGTATGGTTCCACTGTTCACCGTAGCAAAATTACTATTTGTTTTTAACTACACACTTCAAGGTCTGGAACTACTGACCAATGCCGTATTTGTTGTGGGAGGTCGGAGAGTGGTCAGGGGCTGTACAGAGTGGTTGGGATATTTGATCTCGAGGAAAGATAATTTCAATTATTACATGCAATGACAAACACAATATTGAGTGTAAGGAGCTAAAAGACTCAATTATGAAATAGTCCATTCTAATCACTTTTAGCAACATCTCATATTTCTTAAGATTTGCTTTCATTTACTAATGTAACCAAATAATGCATTGTCCGATTGTTCATGGCGGAGGAATATTTGATGTCAACAAACTTGGTAACATGGTTTAGTTTAACATATGGCGCGTGTCTGAAATCCACTGACAGTTCACATGTCCTAAAACTAACGTATCAGCACTGCGCGTGAGAGATATCTGAGAAAACATACCACCGTAGCCAGAAATAATAACCTCAGCTTCCTTAAGGAAACCTTGGCCATCACGTGCATCAAATGATCGGCGCAATGTGACTGGCAGTTAACAAGGCGGATCGAAAAGCACCGTTTTACCGTCTATTTTACGCTTGACAAACTCGACACTTTTCCAGACGCTTTCTGGACGCTCACCAATTAATCAATTTTAATGAATTTTTTATTGTTTTTCCTTCCAATGCCAAACGACATTTTCGTGTTTGCAGTGTTATAGAAGAACCTATAATTAATATGAATACTTTGTCACGAGGAATTATTTTACAACCCCATAACTACAAAAGACGTGCATGCAAGTCCACATTATTTGCATCAGTCATCATTAATATAGCTTTTGTGTTGATGTATTTTAAGGATGAACACGCCGGCAACTCATCAATTCGGCATCTTGCGTACTCGATGGCGTCGTAAATAAATGTGATATATTGTAATATAAATATGTGATCAGTTTATTGAAAATGTCAACGTGCACTGGAACTAATTGTGATAATTTCAAGCTATTGTCACGGTTGTCAATGCGTCATGCCAGCAACATGTGATGCCTTGCGTGATTAGGACATGTATCAAGTGCATATGACTATTAAGTCATTGCATAAAGTTAAAATGAAACAGTTTAAGTTTGTGTTGTAGGTCTAGCGTTTGTCAGTACAGTATGCTGTTGACTGTATACCCTGGACTTTTCATTTCACTTTTTGCGTTGATATTTTGCAACATACAGGAATCGAAGGCTACTTAAATGTCTGTGTATTATTTAGATTGATTCACTGAAAGGTTATGATACGGCGGTGAGGTAGGCTCTCGATGGATCACAAGGATTTTGTGTGAAAAGGTATAGAATTAGAGACCTGGTTTTGAACGATTACAATCAACAATTCTTCAGTGCCATAGCAGAATGTAGAAAGTATGAAAGGAGTCAACGTCAAAATCATTGTTCCCCTGTTAACCTCAGATCTTATTAAGGATTGGCGGCATTTGAGTTTCAGAGTTAATAGGAAGATCTAGAAGTGCTTGATGTTGAAATCTGTCATTCTTCCCGCGACAGTCATACGATCGTTAACAGCTCTTAATCATCGACTTTGAATTCAGCTGTCAAACAAGCTGACCGATTTGTTTAGCGAAGTGTGCTATTGACGAATTCGACCAGACAGGATCTTAACAGCAGAGAGCACTTACGACCATACTGAACCTGCCAGGATGATGTTTCTGCTTTACTAGTTTGCCAGACTGCTGCATCCGCCTGTCGACTGCCTCTCATGGTGTTAACTGTGCCTACCAGTGTTTGGGCAAAATCTAGTGTGTTTAATTGTAGTGTTCCCTGTGGACGAGACAAGTTTAGCTTTTAGCGCTGACGATGAAAGGCCAAATGAAATGAGTTCCAATAGATTGATGTAACTGGATAGATATAACAAGGTAGAATTGAACCAATGTTGAAGATTGAAGTGCAACTTTGCACTTTTGTGTTTCACTTATCTTTGGTCGGATAGTTGTCTGGCGGCTTTTCAGAAGAAAAAAGAATAACAATCTCAAAAGATTGGCCCAGATATTTCAACGACTGAATAACGACTGACCATTTATTTTTTAAATCATTTCAAAGGGGTTTAATTATATCTATTATCGTATTTCTCTTAATAGACAATTTTCGAGTGTGGATTAGTCTCATTTTGGGGGCAAGTAGTATTTTATAGGATTAGAAACAATCGTTGTTGTTCTAAGACAGTAAAATTATAAACTCGTTTTTTTAAACAAAGCTTACATGCAGTGATATAACCGGAATACTTTTCCAAGCGGAGTTAAACCCTATTCACACACTCACGTTAAAAAAGGGTGAGATGGAGATTTCTGATTGGTGGATGTAAATTGATAGCAGTGGTGCTTTGTTTTCCAGTTATACATTAGTGTAAAAGTCTGACAAATCGACAATATTATATTTCTGCCATGCAGAAACAGACATCCCCCAGCTGTATAAAATTCAATTGTGTCTGTTTCACGTGTAGGCGGAATACAATTGCAGCAATTGTAAAACTATTGTAACAGAATACATATGCCATCCTTTCTCACAGTCAGTGGCAACTAAAGAAACAGCTGATTTCATGACCGGTCTGTGATTATTTCAGGGAAAATACATTTATATAATGTCAGTTAATTCAGCTTGAAATAGAGTCGAAATCAGATGAGTCATCACGAAAATACAAATTCCTAGATTAATCAGAGAATGAGGATTTTGCTAAGAATCACCTGTAGTGAACAATTACAAGGGACAAGAGCGTGTGTGGTGGTAGGCATGACTGTGAAGCTGATACAAGGAAACATTAAGCTTGGGTGGACAACCAACAAGTGCAATGAAAATAGAAACGGCAAAAGCCGTTGAGGATAATAATTGCCTTTGACATTCAAGCTTTCATCTATTTTTCTCAGCTTAGAAGCCGTCCTTGTCTCAAACACGCCCGTGGGAATATTTCCAAAGTCTTAGAGCACCAATATGGGAGCAGTCGATATTTCTACTGTGTATGCTATAGAAATAAACTTTTGAAATGTAATAATCTCATAATACAGTCGAACCTCGTTGCGTCGGACTCGTGGGGACCTGGAAAAAAATTATCCGGGATAAGAGCAACCTACAAAGTGAATTTCCGAAAACCAAAGATCATGTTTTGAGAGATTGTTACATGTTATCTAGTCATGTTTGTTTTCATACTAAGTTTCAAAGTCGATAATTAAAAATAGATAACCCTTTTTCTCAGCTTGCACCTTTGATGCTTATTGTGTATACTTGGGATTCCCAACAGAGTAAGAGGCAACCGATATATCTAGTTCGACAGATCAGAGTATAAATAATAATAAATATAGAAGCAATTCGCAGGGATCTGAAGGTGGCTTCGAGACAACCGAGAATTCGACACATGCAAGTTCAACACAAGGAGGTTCGACTATATTTCGACATTTAAATATGCAACTATGTTGTTCGATAAGAATGTTTAGTTTGTTTTTTCAATGATTATATTCTAGTCAAGATATTTTCACAATGGAAATTTTAATCGAAATGTCGGATCTTGTCATATTGCTTTTGGTTTAAAATAATCAGCCCCGTTTCTGTATCGCTGTACACATGTCTTTCTAACTGTTAATTAGAATAATGAATTACGAATTTCTATGTTGATCAGAGTTGGATGGTGACTACTTGTTGACTTGCAATTACGCGTCAGCTTTACCAGGCGTACATCAGATGATGTTTATAATACTCCAGGTAGTTGACGGCAGCCTGTACACAATTGACTCTGGACAAACAAAGCCGTCATTGATATCATGAGCAACGTCCCACGCAGTGTGGGAAGGAAGACATGGAATGAACCAGGTCGCCGAGTTTGACGTCATTGATATCCTGAGCAACGTCCCACGCAGTGTGGGAAGGAAGACATGGAATGAACCAGGTCGCCGAGTTTGACGTCATTGATATCATGAGCAACGTCCCACGCAGTGTGGGAAGGAAGACATGGAATGAACCAGGTCGCCGAGTTTGACGTCATTGATATCCTGAGCAACGTCCCACGCAGTGTGGGAAGGAAGACATGGAATGAACCAGGTCGCCGAGTTTGACGTCATTGATATCCTGAGCAACGTCCCACGCAGTGTGGGAAGGAAGACATGGAATGAACCAGGTCGCCGAGTTTGACGTCATTGATATCATGAGCAACGTCCCACGCAGTGTGGGAAGGAAGACATGGAATGAACCAGGTCGCCGAGTTTGACGTCATTGATATCCTGAGCAACGTCCCACGCAGTGTGGGAAGGAAGACATGGAATGAACCAGGTCGCCGAGTTTGACGTCATTGATATCATGAGCAACGTCCCACGCAGTGTGGGAAGGAAGACATGGAACGAACCAGGTCGCCGAGTTTGACGTCATGGATATCATGAGCAACGTCCCACGCAGTGTGGGAAGGAAGACATGGAACGAACCAGGTCGCCGAGTTTGACGTCATTGATATCATGAGCAACGTCCCACGCAGTGTGGGAAGGAAGACATGGAACGAACCAGGTCGCCGAGTTTGACGTCATTGATATCATGAGCAACGTCCCACGCAGTGTGGGAAGGAAGACATGGAACGAACCAGGTCGCCGAGTTTGACGTCATTGATATCCTGAGCAACGTCCCACGCAGTGTGGGAAGGAAGACATGGAATGAACCAGGTCGCCGAGTTTGACGTCATTGATATCATGAGCAACGTCCCACGCAGTGTGGGAAGGAAGACATGGAATGAACCAGGTCGCCGAGTTTGACGTCATTGATATCATGAGCAACGTCCCACGCAGTGTGGGAAGGAAGACATGGAACGAACCAGGTCGCCGAGTTTGACGTCATTGATATCCTGAGCAACGTCCCACGCAGTGTGGGAAGGAAGACATGGAACGAACCAGGTCGCCGAGTTTGACGTCATTGATATCCTGAGCAACGTCCCACGCAGTGTGGGAAGGAAGACATGGAATGAACCAGGTCGCCGAGTTTGACCACCCGACCTGAAGACAGTCAGAGGTTCCCATGGCCCAGGCTAACCTGGAATCACATAGGGCATTAATTAAATGGAAATAGAAGACTAAATAATGTATGGCACTTCTATGTCTTCATCTGGTCAAGTGGTCAAGTGTTCTCCACTGCGATTTACGTATATACACGAACGGCAATGTACCCATTCTTTAATAACGTCTTTAAATAACCAGCTATTTATACATGGATTTCACATGAGACTAGCAGGTGGCACTTTCAGCTGTTCGGTGCCTTTGTGGTATTTATCTTGATAAATGTATACTCCACTCATGATGCTATGCCAGAGGGCCCCGAGTCTTCGAGTCCTGCTCAGACAAATAGGTAGATTAGCGCAAGCATCCTTTGTAACGTGTTTTGATCCGTGAGACTCCCTTTCCATTCCAAGTTCAAAGAAGACATGTCTGCCGTTAATAGGTTGCTTAATCTGATCACCCCTAGGTGATGTTGAATGTTGCAACAGGATCAAGCTGTGGTTGCCTTTACAGACACATTTCCTTTAGCATTCTTCATGTGTTTCTTGAACTGTCAACCAACGCGTATAAAACTAATAAATAAGCGTCAAAAGGTTTAGAGGTTCATATTTGTATATGTATATTTTCGCGATGGTAAATGGTTTCTTATGATTTTGTCCTAAAACAACTGATCGGATTGTAAATACGCGCATGAACAAACTGACAACGGCGATCTCGATAGCATCTTGTTTAAACGAACCTTTTGTCTCCAGAGAGTGAATGTTAATGTAAGTGAACGCTTTAGTTGCCGCATGTAACCTGTCTCACACCACCTGTCAGATCAAACATGTTAGAGGGTGCGGGGGAAACACGAGGGATGAATGATACATGAATGGTGATTGGTATACGATTGATGAAAAACGACAGATGGATGATACACGACGGATGATACATGACGGATGGTTGATAGATAACAGATGATACATGATGGATGGTTGATAGATAACAGATGATACATGATGGATGGTTGATAGATGACAGATGATACATTACAGATGGTTGATAGATGACAGATGATACATGACAGATGGTTGATAGATAACAGATGATACATGATGGATGGTTGATAGATGACAGATGATACATGATGGATGGTTGATAGATAACAGATGATACATGACAGATGGTTGATAGATGACAGATGATACATGACGGATGGTTGATAGATAACAGATGATACATGGCGGATGGTTGATAGATGACAGATGATACATGACGGATGGTTGATAGATGACAGATGATACATGACGGATGGTTGATAGATGACAGATGATACATGGCGGATGGTTGATAGATGAGAGATGATACATGACAGATGGTTGATAGATAACAGATGATACATGATGGATGGTTGATAGATAACAGATGATACATGACGGATGGTTGATAGATAACAGATGATACATGACAGATGGTTGATAGATAACAGATGATACATGACAGATTGTTGATAGATAACATATGATACATGACAGATGGTTTATAGATGACAGATGATACATGACAGATGGTTGATAGATAACAGATGATACATGACGGATGGGTTAATAGATGACAGATGATACATGACAGATTGTTGATAGATAATAGATGATACATGACAGATGGTTGATAGATAACAGATGATACATGACGGATGGTTGATAGATAACAGATGATACATGACAGATGGTTGATAGATGACAGATGATACATGACGGATGGTTGATAGATGACAGATGATACATGACAGATGGTTGATATATGACAGATGATACATGACAGATGGTTGATAGATAACAGATGATACATGACGGATGGTTGATAGATGACAGATGATACATGACAGATGGTTGATAGATAACAGATGATACATGACGGATGGTTGATAGATGACAGATCATACATGACGGATGGTTGATAGATGACAGATGATACATGATGGATGGTTGATAGATAACAGATGATACATGACAGATGGTTGATAGATAACAGATGATACATGATGGATGGTTGATAGATGACAGATGATACATGACGGATGGTTCATAGATGACAGGTGATACATGACGGATGATTGGTACACGACTGATGAAAAACGACAAGGCGATGATACATGACGGATTGATGCTACACAACAGATGATACATGATAGATGATACACAACGAATGAAAGCTACACGGCGGATTATAGGGATTGATGATACACGAGGAATGGATGATATACGAGGGATGATGCATGACAGATGGGGGATATATGACGGGTGGATATTACACGGGGGATTGATGATACATGACGGATGGATGAACATGACGGATGGATGATTCATGGTGGATGGATGATACATGACGGTGGATGATACATGGCGGATGATACACGACGGATGGATGATACATGATGGATGGATGATACATGACGGTGGATGATACATGACGGATGGTACACGAGGAATGAAACACGACGGATGCTACACGAGAGATGATACACGACGGAAAGATGATACATGACAGATGGATGATACATGACGGATGGTACACGAGAGATGATACACGACGGAAAGATGATACATGACAGATGGATGATACATGACGGATTGTACACGAGAGATGATACACGACGGAAAGATGATACATGACAGATGGATGATACATGACGGATGATGCACGAGGGATGATACATGACGGACGGATGATACACGAGGGATGATTCACGACGGATGATACACGAGGGATGATTCACGACGGATGGATTATACACGAGGGATCGATGATACATTACTGACGGATGAAACATGATGGATGATACACGACAGATGGATGATACCATACGGATATTACATGACAGATGGATGATACCATACGGATGATACATGACATATGGATGATACATGACAGATATTACATGACAGATAGATGATACATGACGGATATTACATGACAGATAGATGATACATGACGGATATTACATGACAGATGGATGATACATGACGGATATTACATGACAGATGGATGATACATGACGGAAATTACATGACAGATGGATGATACATGACGGATATTACATGACAGATGGATGATACATGACAGATATTACATGACAGATGGATGATACATGACGGATATTACATGACAGATGGATGATACATGACGGATATTACATGACAGATGGATGATACATGACGGATATTACATGACAGATAGATGGTACATGACGGATATTACATGACAGATGGATGATACATGACGGATATTACATGACAGATAGATGATACATGATGGATATTACATGACAGATGGATGATAGATGAGGGATGATACACGACGGATGGATGATACATGGCGAATGATACAGGATGGACGGATGATACACGAGTGATGATAGACGAGGGATGATACACGACAGATGAATGGTTCACGGCGGATGAATGACATGGTATTGATGACACACGGCGTCTGAAACACAACGCACGACACATAGCGTCCACTGCACGTATATTGGTACACATGCTACTTACGCAAATCACGTATAACAGCAGGTGCCGAAACAAATTATTATAATGTTTACAACACGTTTACATTTTCACACTGTTCACAAACAAAGCATTAAAGGTAAAAAGTACAAAAACAGAAACAAAACTACTCGGCTCCTATAATGAAAATAAGGTGACTCCTCGGAGTGTTCCGCTATAGATAATGCTCATGATGACAATCACTGGATTGTCTAGTTCAGATTCGATTATTTACAGACCGCCGTCATACAGCTCGAACATTGCTGAGTGTGGCGTTAAACAACAAACAAACAAACAAACAAACAAACAAACAAACAAACAAACAAACGCTATAGATAATGTTTACCAGAGGAAGGTGCGGACAAGCGTCTGTAAAGTTCCCTGATCTTTAACCGTGGAAGAAAGTGTAAATTGTCTAAGGTTATGAAAATAGCCCCTTCGTGTAACATGACCTCTAAAGTATTGTCTGTTTTGGTAGTGTGCCATCACTCGACACGGGATGAAGCATCTGCCCTTCCGCTGCTGCACCTCAACTGCCTGTTGTAATCAGTCGTTCTGGTGGGCCAATCCTTTAGTGTCGAGTCATCAGGCCATACACTATTGAGACAGGTGCTTCCTACAGAAAATAAGACGTACATCGACCCACCGTGATGTCTTACCATTTCTATGGAAGGGTATTTTGTACATCTCTATTAAGTTGGGTTTTTCTTGTATTTTCTGTATATATTTGGTATTTTGAAATGTTTTGTGTTTTGTTTTGAACTTTATGTTTAGCTTTTAGCGTATTACTAATATGCTATGCTTGTCTACTTATGACGTAGATCTGTGAAAATCCGGGTTAAAATTGATATTCAGCAAACCAATGATTGTCGGAAGAGGCAACTAACGGGATCGTGTGGTGGATGCATGTCATCATATCCCAATTGCGTAGATCGATGCTCATGGCGCCAAGCACTAAATTGTCTTGTCCAGACTTGATTATTTACAGACTGTCGTCATATAGCTGGAATGTTGAACGGGACGTTGAACAAACAAAACAAACAGATCGTACTATGCGAATACAATGAGGGGCCGAATTGGGTTGAACTCTTCTCTGTATTTCAGTTATTCGATGGCGTGTTAGCTTTGTGTGGTATGGAAGCCTGAAGTGACATATGTATTTGACGTATTCCTCTTTGCTGAAACCAAAAATATGAAAATGGGGATGACAGCCTGATAATAGCAAAACCGTTATAAATTTATGCAAAGAATAAATGGTGAATATGTTTAAAATTAAGGGCAAAAACGATCACCAGCTCGACCACATCGCCAAAGATCTTCTTTTACGGGGCTGTAGTTGTGCATTGAGTGCTGTCTTAACGTCTTTTGCCAAGCAGCACATTGTTTCGCACCTTTGATTGATAGCAAAGTAGACATAATTTCTGGATCACAACTTCTTTAATTACTGTATCCATAAATTGTGTCTACTTTGTCATCCGTCAACGTCTAAGTAATGCCTATCGAACAATTCGTTTTTGATGGATGAGTTGAAAAAGGAAAGCCCGAAGTGATGCAGGCCGGTTTAAACGTTTATAACTTGGGTGGAACCCATACGATATGGTGCTGAAAAAACCTAAACGTTTAATTCCGGAAAATATGGGATTCGAACTAGCGATCATAGCTTTCTGGCACGCCTAAGGGACGCAACTCTTCAAAGCAAATCCGGAGCCTGAGACGACTGGACCAACGCTCAGCTGATCCAGACATTGGCGAAACATTCCACTGCAAAAGTACACGGACAGAGAAATCAATACAAAGGTTAGCAAATTGAGGTATCGGTCGAACTCCATTGGATTTGAATTTGGCGTGCTTGTGAACCTTCATGGTACTGACGTCCCCCCTGATAAATAAGGCGTTTGCGAACAAATCAGACATGCTTCAAATCTGGTACATGTGCTACAGGCGTGTCGCGGCGCCCCCGAGATTGTCCCTCGTATTGCCTTTGATGCTGATGTTCCTGTGTCCAGACAAGTAGACTGCGAAAACAGAATACATTAATGCACTGTAGACTCCAGGACTATGTTGGTAACACTTATTGTATGTTCGACTGTACTGACTGACTATAATGGTGAATCTATAAATATGGTAATTAACAAAGGAAAGATAATTGGAACTGGACTGACATTGTTTCCAATGTTATTTGAAAACTGAATGATACTGTATAGTAAACATAATATATCAGATACATAAGGCAATTTTCCATCGAGAACGTACATTTAATGTCCCGAGGGAAGGCGGAGGGATTGCTTTTTGTTTCAGACAGAATAATGTTCCATTGCTTCTTCAAGATATGTTTCTCTCTCTAACGGGGAGTCACTCGACTGTTCTATAGACAGCTAAAGGTATAGACAGGTTTATGAAGTATGGGTGAAAGCCCCCATGTGCATGGAAAGACAGGTTTATCAAGCATGGTTGAAAGCCCCCACGTACAAGTATAGACAGGTTTATCAAGCATGGATGGAAGCCCCCACGTACAAGTATAGACAGGTGTATTAAGCATGGATGGAAGCCCCTACGTACAAGCATAGACAGGTGTATTAAGCATGGATGGAAGCCCCTACGTACAAGTATAGACAGGTGTATTAAGCATGGATGGAAGCCCCTACGTACAAGTATAGACAGGTGTATTAAGCATGGATGGAAGCCCCTACGTACAAGTATAGACAGGTGTATTAAGCATGGATGGAAGCCCCTACGTACAAGCATAGACAGGTGTATTAAGCATGGATGGAAGCCCCTACGTACAAGTATAGACAGGTGTATTAAGCATGGATGGAAGCCCCTACGTACAAGTATAGACAGGTGTATTAAGCATGGATGGAAGCCCCTACGTACAAGTATAGACAGGTGTATTAAGCATGGATGGAAGCCCCTACGTACAAGCATAGACAGGTGTATTAAGCATGGATGGAAGCCCCTACGTACAAGTATAGACAGGTGTATTAAGCATGGATGGAAGCCCCTACGTACAAGTATAGACAGGTGTATTAAGCATGGATGGAAGCCCCATACGTACAAGTATAGACAGGTGTATTAAGCATGGATGGAAGCCCCTACGTACAAGTATAGACAGGCGTATTAAGCATGGATGGAAGCCCCTACGTACAAGCATAGACAGGTGTATTAAGCATGGATGGAAGCCCCTACGTACAAGTATAGACAGGTGTATTAAGCATGGATGGAAGCCCCTACGTACAAGTATAGACAGGTGTATTAAGCATGGATGGAAGCCCCTACGTACAAGTATAGACAGGTGTATTAAGCATGGATGGAAGCCCCTACGTACAAGTATAGACAGGTGTATTAAGCATGGATGGAAGCCCCTACGTACAAGTATAGACAGGTGTAAGGGATTCGGTTTCACATTCAATATTATTGCACTTATTTGGCAATGTGCATGCACCAACAATGTATGTGTGCGTTTGCATGTGTGATTGTGTGTGTGTGTTTCGACTTATACTAGTCGGGAGTAATGCTAGTGTTATAGTGCTAGCCCACTTTGATACCATGCCGCAGTTTAACATGAATATCGTACTTAGTTCTTGTTTAATGCGCAAGGCAGGGTAGCAAGTTCCAAAGTTGTATGTCCTTTGGTACGACGCTACCAGGGGGTCGAACCACTGACTCGCCGCTCTCCCGGCAAACCACGGAGGTATGTCTCTAAACAATCGAAAACTATATGGAGTTGTTTATAATAATTATAGATGACAAGACTCGAGACCTGCCCAGACAAACATGTGGCTGATAGCACGAGCAACGATCCACACGACCAACATCTGGGTGACATTTGTGGCCACCCGATCCTCATTATATGTGTATTGGGAAAAACATTGAACGCTGGCACATGCTGGCGAATGCGTTATATACTAAGACGTTATTCTTTATTGGTACAGTACACTACGCTTATATCGAACGCCCTTATAATGAACTCACGGATATAACGAACTTATTTCTTTGTCTCGGCCATTTGCGGTATATATGCTCTATATATGCTTATAACAAACTTCGGTTATAACGAACTTAAATTAGTGATCTCTTTGAGTTCGTAATAACCGTAGTTTACTGTATATAGATTCATTTCATATACGAATACAACTAACCAAAATTCCATTGCTGACTACACAGCTCCCCATGTGAAACAGGGAAGTTTAAACTGTCAAATACTTTTTGAATCAAGAAAAACATAGCTTCCGTCTGTAAAACAATAGTTTTTACTGCCTCTTTGTCCCGAACAAAGCATCCAATATCACAATTAAGGTGAGGGGTATTACATCATGTTTTCTCACGCCAGTGAAATTACCAATAAACGGATAAAGGTGTCAGTTGCTACGCCGGTCCTTTCTCTGAGGAAGAAAAGTAAAACCATGAACGAATAATGCCAAATCTTTTCCAACACAATAACACGCAACTCCGTACAAGGAAAGACACATCGTTGTCATCCGACAAACCTCAAGTTAACAATTGCATTGAAGTCATTGCCGAAGGTATTTTTCAAAACAAGTGACATAAACCACTTGCCGATTTAAGAAGTAAACGCCACACATTTGATAGATCGTATCCTGCCTATTACTGACCTGGGCCCACTTGCACAAAGCGATCTCAGCGCTAAGATGATCATAACTCCCATACTTTAACAAAGGCTTACAATAGTTGTAGTTCTAAGATCGCTTTGTGCAAGTGGGCCCTGAAATGTATCTGTTGTGGCAAGAAACGCGCTTTGAACTTTTTAAACGTTAGGTATAGCCGTCGTGATTCATTGGACGTTTTATGTCGTTTCTTAATAGGTTTCCCCTACCATCAGATGTCACCTTTGTTTGTATGGCTAGGGTTTGCACAATGGAACCTCAGACTTTTGGTTAGTTTGGTCTGCTCTGATTATGTGTGATAACGGGAAGGTAGGTGACTCCAAAAAGACGGAATCGATACGTTTACTGTTATAGTTTGTTTGTTTGTTCTTTACCGCCGCTCTCAGCAATATTCTAGCTATATGACGGCAGTCTGTAAATAATCGAGTCTGGACCAGACAATCCAGTGATTGATAACATGAGCATCGATCCACGCATTTGGGATATGTATACTAACACTTTTGACCAGTCCCTAAATAATGTTGAATTAATATATGTTTTATTTGTTTAAAATAATAGAACCGTGTCGTTTTTTTCGTGAACTAAATTTTAACCAACGAGGTGTCATTTTTTCATGCCCCCCTCAAGTTTCAATACTACTCACTCTACCCGTGAAGATCCGGACTCGAATAGGTCTTCAGCAACACTTGCTTGTTGTAATAGGCGACTAACCGGATCGGGTGGTCAGGCTCGCTGACTTGGTTGATACATGTCATCGTATCCCAATTGCGTAGATCGATGTTCTTGATGTCAATCACTGGATTGTCTGGTCCACACTGGATTATTTACATACCAACGCCACATAGCTGGAATATTGCTGAGTGCGGCGTTAAACAGTAAACAGCAACAACCTACTCACCCAGACTGCCCACACGCTCTGGAAATGTAAAAATGAAGATGGCAATTCATTTTTAAATAAATTTAGAAAATAATCATGATTGCTATATTGTATTCAAAGCTAAATGACCAACACATACAAATTACCCCATACTAGGTATGATGACATCATTCGAAAAGAGTTATACTCGTGCTGCTTCGAGTGTATATAAGGCTGACATTATTACTGTTATTGTCAGGGAGCGTGGGAGAGTTCCATACAACACAATCCACTCTTAGTTCCTCTCCGACTTGGTAAGTCATGGAATATAACAATAAAACGTTGAATGACAACCGGGTTCCATTAAAGCTATTTCAGTTAAGTCTCTGATCAAAGGGTATATACATCCCGTGTGGACGTTTTGATCTCTCGATAATAGAAAGCAATGAACCTTGATGTCGATGCATTGCTCTTTGAACCTGATTGGTTAATGTGTTAATGGAGGCAGGAAGTATTGGTGGTTGTGTCCTATTGTGAGATTCAAGCTCGACAGCGCCTGTCTCTCGGCGACTGGAAGACTAAGTGTTTATTAGACGCTGACACATGTGGCTGCTACATCATGCTGTTGTACCACGTGTGTTTTACAATACCGACAATGGTGTATTCATGAGCAGACCAAGGTTATATATTCGTGGTAGGTAATTTCAAAGTAATGCCCATTCCAATTGTGGGGCTAGTTTGAGGCGCCGGAGGACCACAATTCTTGATACGCACAAGTGACCGGCCATACGAAAGTGAGTGAGCAATTGAGTGAGTTGAGTTTAACGCCGCTTTTAACAGTATGCCAGTTATATCCCGGCGTGTCTGCTTAATATGGGGGGGGGGGGGGGGGGGGGGGGGAAGCCCGAAGTGATGCAAGTCTCAGACGTTTACCACTTCGGTGAAAACCCACGAGCACGGGTATGGTGTTGACAAACCTAGAAACATAATTGGGGCGAACCGGGATTCGAACCCACAATCATAGGTTTCGGGCGTGCCCAAGGGACGCAACTCTGCACAGCGAATCGCGGCGCCTCAGACGACTGGGCCACCCGTGGCCCCCCTACGAAAATGGGGTGGTTTGTGCGTGGCTAGTTTCTACGATAGTGAGTGATTAATACTGATATCTTCTTAATCTTGTTTCTCTTTCGCTTAATTGGATACAAACATCGTATTGAGCAACGTGAACATTGAATGATTGCCTCCTAACCGCATCTCCGTATTGTATTGCTCGATCAAGGAGGTATTTGAGCTATCAAAGCACGGTATCGTTAGCTTCTATTGAAATCACTTGTGTCTCGAATGGTGAGGTGAGGTGAGGTGAAATTGGGTTTAACGTTGCGTCCAAGATTATTGCACTTATATAGCGACGTGCATGCACGTGTATGTGTGTGTGTGGCTGCTTGTACTAGTCCGGAATGATGCCGATATATAGTGCTAGCTCACTGAGATACCATGCCGCAGTTTAACATGAATACCCCACTCAGGCACAGTATACTGACTCCGAGCCGACTGGTCCTTGTTTTAGCCCTTTAATGCCGAGCGCCAGACAGGGTAACAACAAGTACCATCTTTTAACGTCTTTTTGTATGACGCGGCCGGGGATCGAACCCCGGACCTTCCGCGCTCCAGCCGGACACTCTACCACTAGACCACGGAGGCGGTCGTGTCTCGA